>NC_081176.1:4577389-4877389 GCF_012432095.1 Onychostoma macrolepis
ATATCATTCAGTCATTCAATGCATTTTCTTTTGAGGAATGTTAAAATATTCAGTCCATTAAATGAAAACCTGAGCTTTGACTCAAAACATAATAATTTTCACATTATGTCACATGAATCCTACAATCACCTGTTGCTGTGACGCTGATATTCAAAACCCACTGGTGCCACTCGATACAGCAACCAAAGTGATGACAGCAGAAAGGTGTAAATAATCAAAGATATTGGTAAAATCTATTATAAGTCAATCTATAATAATAATAATAATAATAATTTAATGTATGTATCATTACAGCTTCTGGTCTATCTTCAGGTCCTCTTGCAAGAAATAAACCAAAGTAATCTGTGTTTAATTGAGTTTTTATTATAGGCAAAAGGTGACAGTGATCAGGTAGATGTTTTATTTGGTTCATTATATTGTTTTTTCAGCAGTTTCTCCATGTGAACAGCAGCATTTATTTATAGCGCAGCCTTTATTGCTGTTATTACATAAGGACATTTTCTGTTTTACACACTAAAAAGCAATGATTTACATATCACATGTAGGCTATGTAATACTGCACACATCTAGCCTATGTATTCAATATTTAAATTTATTTAAATAAGATAAAAACCAATGTGATACAAAAACAAAAGGTAAACAAAGAGGTGCGATCAGCCTATTTGATCATCGTTTTTTGGCGACATTTATATACACAGGATCCTTCTTTGATTTCTGCAAAGAAAAAATACAGTCAATCTGATGCAACTGTGTTGAAATATTTTAAAACATTCAGAGTGAATGAATGCAGACAACATTTAAGAGACCAAAAGGTTTCTGTAAACATTTAATTTGCTGTAGCTTAAAAATTCAGTCCTGAAAATTTGTAGAACTGAACATAATTTGAGTAACAGGGGATGCTTTCCATCATTTTTACTCCACAAGATTAGGCTACTAGTAGGCGTTCATGAATCAGGCCGGATCACTGTTTTGCGTCCCATAGGTTATGCCCGTCATTTGCATAAGATGCATTTGCGTTGCCGGTGTTCTGACGATTTGTGCTACCCGCTCGGATTGTGCTACCTCCCATTAAAAAGATAGGTAGCACAAATCGATAGCGAAAAATGATACCTATCAGATTGTGCTACCAGCAACTTATTCGTGTGGTTTGAGGCTTTTTTCAATGTCCATACCTACTCCTACCCTAAACCTACCCGTTCACACCTACCGTTACCCTAAACTTACCCTTAAAACAATGCAGATATATTATTGGTAGCACAATCTGATGGGTAGCGTGTTTTGTCGGTACACCGGCGGTACTGTCCCGTATCGGAGGAAAACATCAGCTTATCCAAATGAATGATGTGCGATCGCATCGTCGCTGATAATCAGCCTCTTGTAGTATTCAGCGCTACAAGAATCTTATTCACTTGCAAGTGCAAATGCATTAGGGCCTACCAAACAAATATAAACACTGCTGTATTCACCTGTTTTTTTTTTTGTTGTTGTTGTTGTTTTTTAAAGCATAAGTCTTTTTCTTCCTACGATGCTGCGTTTGATGAATTGATGAATTCATTACACAAAATGTATTTGTGTCTCGCGAAGAGAAACTTGAAATACATTACCAATCAAACAAAAACACATTGTTTACACGAATGTTGTCATTAGTCGCTTTCTCGCCGATATACCTGGGGGCTGTTTCATAAAACAAGTTTATCAAATAAGCCAGGTTTATTTCAGTTAGTCTGACTTATTGTCAGTTGATTTGGTTCAAAATTATTCAGAACAACTGAAATTGGCTTGTTTGATAAACTTGTTTTATGAAACAGCCCCCTGATGATTTTGAGATTTAATCTTGCAAAAACAAAAGCACAAGCCTTTTTGTCAGGTTGTTGACTCGTCGGGACCAGATGTGAGATCCACCAATCAGAGAGGTTTCCGAATCTCAGTCGATTGTTTGATTGGTTTAAATGAATTAACTGAATTTTCGCTGCTGAAGGTAATAGGCTAACCAAGGCATATCACCCACATCTGTTCACCGACTGTCTGATGCATATTGCATACAAATACATACATACATAGGCTACATAAATAAAAATAATGAACCAGCTTCAGCCTGACTGACTGCAACACATCTTGCAACACAGTCATGAATGATCTTACCATTTTTTGTGCTGTTGGTTTACACAATGATGAATCAGTTCTTGTCTCAACTGCATTAACAATAGTCACAGATGTGTTAAAACAACAAAGCTTTCAATATTATACCAAAATTTGTGCCTTAAAAAGCTAAATATTTCAACATAGGCTATTATTGCTTTCTGTACTGACCTGTTTTCTACATTTTTTGCAGATGCAGACTGCAGCTACAATCAACAGAGATCCAGCAGCAGCAGAAATCAACACTATGTACAATGAAGATAGGCCCTGATCTGTAATGGACAATTCTGTAATAGATAAAATTAGTTATTAACACAAGTGAATTTGTTTGTCTGATCTACAACACACACTATAAAAACATAAACACTGTGTAACAGGTAAATCAATATTAACACCATACCTGAACATGTGTGACAGAGCTGACTGATGTCCAGATGTGTGGTCTGGTTGCTGATGGGATTGTTGAGCACACAGCTGTAGGTGTTGTTATCCTGATATTCCACCTCCAGAGGTAGAGAGAGACTGATGCTGAGATCAGACACACTGATGCTGGACAATAAACTGTTTCCTTTGTACCAGGAGAGAGTCACATGGCCCACATTCACCACGGAACACAACAATGAACAATTCTGCTGTGATGAAGATGATGAAGAAGAACATTGTGAAGAGTTACTGCTGATGACAGGAACAGACAGACGAGCTGAAAACATGAGAGAATAAACAAAAACCTGGGTAAATCTAGTCAGCAACCTTATTTTCGCCTCAGTGTGTTAAATTAGTTTTTAATGTGATGATGATCAGTGAGAGTCACCTCAAACTATACAATTATAATATTCTGTTTTCAGGAGGAGTTAAGCTTAATTTACAGCATTTGTGGCATAAAGTTGATTACCACAAAATAAAATCCCCACTTTTCTCAAAAAAACAAAAACACAAAATAGCCTGTCCATAAATGTAAAAATATTGTGTAAACAACATGTGTATAAAAAAAAAAAATAATTTTACCCAAGTATCAAGTGTAGCATTAGCTGATCCACATCGACCAAAAGGAACACTACGCCTATCTCAGCATTCATATATAAGGCCCTCCAGCATTATCAGCAGCTTTCAGGTTGCTAAATAGCAAATTACATGGCAAATCCGGCAGGCAAAACCCCATCATTTCACTAGGAATTGTGCAATTGGGAATTTATCGAGAGGAATTTGTTCCCCTTATGGACTTCACCTCCATTTCACATTGGCAATGTGTTACGTATCTGTTGTCATTTGCAACATGCTTGTTGCTGCAACACCTATCAAGTCAAGTCACGTTTATTTTTATAGCACTCTACAGCACAGATTCAAGCAGTTTCGTGGTGATAGACAGGAAATAACATTCATGGTGCAAACTGAATCATTTCTTCTGTGGCGCAGCGCCAAAGAGAAAATGGTTAACGGTCATTGCTCATTTGAAGGCAATTCAGTGTTGATTCTGTTTGAGTATTGAACATGCTTTCTACTTAAGGCATTGATATTTTCTGGTTGTGTTGAGGGATATCTGCATATGCTTTTGTTTTGGGTGGTTATCGCTGCCCTCCCTAGAGTTCTTGCCCAGAACAAAACCATACTGCCAATCAAAATGGTACGCTAATTGTCAATCATATTTGACCACAGTAGTCCTGACAGAATTATAACTTTGACACAGTTACTCCTTAAACCCTAAATTAATTAATTAATTTTTGTTTTGTTTTGTTTTTTGGTGATGACCATCATGCCACAAACGCCACTGATGGAGCTCAACATGTACTTAATATTCCTTAAATAAAACAAGAATATGTGCATGTTTGGAAAAATAATCTCTACTCACCATAAACAGAAACACTGAATGTTTTTGAAGACATTTTCGCTGCACTTATCTTTACTTCATAGAGTCCAGCGTGTTCAGTTGTGATGTTTGTGATGGTCAGAGATCCAGATTGATTGTCCAGCTTCAGTCTGTCTCTGAATCTCCCATCAGAACCATTAAATGTAAAGATATGCTTCTTGTTTTTTATTTTAGCTAAGAGAGACTTTGTGGCTCCAAATTTCCACAGTATGTCATAGTCTTCCTGTATTTCAGTAACATTAGTGTGTAGAGTGACAGAATCTCCCTCCATCACTGACACTGACTCACCAAACACACCTGATGAACAAACAGATTTTACACAGATTTTAATGTTTCAGAGAGTTTACAAAGTCTGAAATCAGATGTAGTTTGTAAATAAATGTGAATTGGAAAAAAAAAAAAAAAAACTGACAAGAGCGTAAAATTAACATGATATTTATAGTGTAATTGCTACATGAAAAGTTGAATACACTTTAATTCACTTGTTTTTCATGGTTACTACTGAAAAAATTATTTCTAGAAAGAATTTGCATTTGTAATCTTTCAAACTAAGATAATACCACGGAAAAAGGGCTGGAATTTTCAAAATGGCTTAATGTAGGATTTGCCCTGGTTGAAGTTACATTATAGCAATTTCCATTATGTTCCATGACTGTTAAAATCTATATATTTATATAGATGTATAACTTACCAATGAGACGCCACCAACACAAACAGAACAGAACAAACATGTGAAACATTTCTTTTAAAAAGGCTAATGATGAATGTACTCTCGCCTATGTTGAAATGAGACTTGCACTGGTAACCAGCCAATGTCTGAGCGAGCTGTTACCACACTGCAGTAACCTTTAGCAGAGTAGAGTAGAGCAGCTGAAAGCCACATGAACTATTAATTCTTTCTTCACTTTATGGTGTGTATGTATAAACCAAGTAGGTGAATTTATACATTTAGGCTTATTTTAGTTTTGATTAAACAATGTGTCCCTAATCACATTCTATGCATGTTTATATATTCACAGTCTAAATGTTTTTATATTTTGATGTTGTAGTTCAATATATTGATAATTATGTACATTTTGAACTGATGCAATGCTTAAAATGTTAGTTTCTTAAGGCCACTTTATGTAGAAGGAAAGGAGTTGTTGATTTTGGATCGTGTTTTGTCCATTTAAATGCAGATGCTGATCATCGTCTATGTAAGTGCTCATTCTATATGTGTCAGACTTTGTCTCAGTGTCTTGTTTCCCCTCCACTCGTGCCCTTATTTGGAGTTCCTGTTCCTGTCCTTGTTTGTTGTGATCATTCAATTTCTGAAGTTTCTCACCTCCTCTCTGGCTCCTATGTGGATTGTGACAATATGAACCATGTGCATCAATTTAGTTAATTCTAATCATGTGTTATATTTAATTTATTATTTTTATTATATGCCCCATTTTCAGACCACACACACCATTTTCCAAAAATAGTCAAACTGGATTAAATATGAACAATTAGATGAGTGTGCAAAACTTTCTTAATTTTATGCTAAAATGATTTTTAAAGGGTTATCAAATTTACTTCAATAAATAAATGATCAATTATTGTATATGAAAAAAATAACAAAAAATAGTTAACAGTGCCCACACTGTAAAAAAAAAGAAAAGTTGAGCGAACATTTTTTACCAGCTTCAGCAGATTTTTGAATTTGCTCAGCTTGTTTTTGTGGGAGATTCTCAAATTTTTGTTGTATAAACTTAAAACAACAAGTTGAGAAAACTCAAAAATCTGCTGAAGTTTGTTGCCTTAAAATTTTAAGTTGGCTCAACTTTTTTTTTTTTTTACAGTGCAGACAGCAAGCAGTGTCGGCCCAGATCCGGCCCATAACTGGCCCGCGTGGATTTCACACGGGCCAGATGTGGGCTGGATCAGGGCCAGAACTATGTTGCTGTCTGGGTGTCTACCGTCTCGCATTGTGACTCTCTCAGCGCATCTTCTGAGTCAAAGTGCAAGCTGCTGTGGTTGGTTTTCTGTAGAGATGTGGTTTGAGTTACGCAAACAGCTTGTAGGTGAGAGGAGGATTCAGTGTATGTGAGTTCAGTTTGTAGGTGAAGAGTTATTACCCTCACAAAACAGTTTTAGAGTCAAATAATAATAATAAAAAAAAATGCTTAATCAAAAAGAGTCAAAACTGAGTCAGAGGTCAAACTAGACTTTTGGAATGGTATTAAAGCATTTATTGTAGCGTCAGTCATAGTCTAGCAATGCCTCTGGCTCGGTGTATTTCTATAGCCACACTGAAAAAAATTTGGAGTAGGATTTACTTGAAAAAAGTTAGGAAAGTTTTTTCACTTAGAAAATGTGAGTAATTTCAATAGAATTCCCAAGTAAAAACTAAACACAAAAAACTGTAGCTTTAATTAGAAAATCTCAAGTAAAGTTTACTTGGAATTTCCCAGTAAATTGTATTGACTGTTTGTTTATATATTTTACTACACAATAATCCTAGTAATCTTATTTAAAATTACCAAAGAAAATGTCGTCATGTGACACACAGCAGGCAACAGCACTTATTTTTTATTTATTGTTTTCCTTTATATTCTAAACATTCCCAAACGCATTAACTATATCATGAAATATCTTGATTCTCACCTTTATAGATTATGATCAAAGTAACCTAATAATGTAATCTATTAAAAACCTGTCTGTTTATGGGTGTCATGCCATAACATTTTTTATACGACTGACTTTATATTTAATGTGAATTTAACATTGAAAGTTAATGTAACATGTTTTCTGGTCTTGTCCAGTCTTAAATCTGTTTTGGTCAGAAATACATTCAAGCATAGAGAAAATCTTGGAAATTGAGATAGAAAAAACAGCTATTCGGTCAGAAAGAGGTATTCAGTCAGCGAGCAAGTGAAGAAAACGGCAACATTTTAACGATGACTCATCTGAATGCCTCTGATTGGTCATTGCATTCATAAGCTCAACAGAATCGCGTGTGATTGGTTATAATGCACAGTGCTGTAAAAACGCGTCTGTATCTGGCTCAGTGCAAGCCAGCGAATGCAGATTTGAATTTAGCAGCTGATGATATGATGCGCTGAATGATTTAATCACGCTGGTGTGATTGTATTAAATATAGAAAATATTAATCGGCTATTTTTTTCTCTTTTGGAAGCTGCATTCAAAATCCACTTGGTTCAAAAATCTGAGGGGGCACGTGCCCCCTACCCTTGAATGGGCATGACGCCTCTGAAGTCAGTGACAGGCATCAGCCGTGCTCCACGCACGGAAACCCTTAGCATCAATATGCCGACGCAATACTGGGAAATTTATCGTCATCATTATTGTTCAAAACTGGGTAGGTTTAGGGTAGGGGTGGGATCAGGTACTCCAGTGAAAGTATACCTGATCGGAGTCACTCTTTTTACGTGGTCCGATGCAGCGCTGGTGTTGAACCAGTGAATCCGTGCATGGACCACGGCTGATGCCTTCTGTGAGCACATCACGCAATTTTCGGCGATTCCGTGATGCCACCACAGATTCGGGGTTAATTAAGTCCGTGAACATTACACGGAATTATGTGAGATCAGGTTGCGCAGGGAGACTCACAGATTATTAGTTTCACTTTAGTTAAATAACACCATAGCTATCTGAGCAGAAGAACTGAAGCTTTTATGGATATGAATCTGCATTTATGAGGGGGAAAGTGGTGAAAATGAGGCTTCTCTTTACTTGGCTCGCCGTGACCTTGTTTTTTCTCGACAATGGTGAGACCTTTATTTGTTAAAATCTCTTTTCCGCTATTACACTGATTTCTGTCTCTGTATACTGTAAATGGTAGTCGCTATGGTTAGCGGGGCAACAGCGCCTACCGCGGTCACACAATTCGATGGGTAACACCTGTTAACGATTTAAAAGCCGTGAAAATGGGGTCCTTAAATGATCAGGTCAACTGAATTGGTATAAAAATGTAACATAATACCGTCAGCAAAATAATATTGATGATATTCTTGTACATCAGTGCATAGACTGAGTTTGAATGTAAAGTGAGTCGCTTTGGTTAAAAGCTTCTGCTATATTAATACACGTTATTTAACAGCAGCGCTAATATATGTGTATACATACAGTAGCCTATATAAAAGTTTTTATGGGTATTTTTTGTGTATGTCATATTTATTATGAAAATGTTTATTTAGTCTATACCAATGTGCAAATGTTTGTCTGATGAGTGAATGTGTAATTCATTGATGTTTGCATCATTACATTATGAATCCAGACCCGTTTCTCTACTCACAATCTTTATGGTCTATAGGGGTGATTCTGGAGGGCTGGTCCTGCAGAGTTTAGCTCCAGCCCCAATTAAACATAGGCTACCTGAAGCAGCTAATTAAGGTCTTACTAGGCATGCTAGAAACTTCCAGGCAGGGAGCTGAAGAAAGTTGGTGCTAAACCAACTCTGCAGGACGGTTTTGCCCTATAGGACCGAGTTAGGACATATTTTTCTTTTTTTCATGGTACTATTGTATATGTTTGTTTGGCTTATGTTAACTTTCTTCTTCAGGTGTTTCTGGTGTTGATACAGACGAAGTGCCAGTGTCTTTGAAGGAAGGAGATTCAGTCACTCTACACACTGATGTTAAAACAAACCAACAAGAAAAGATTAAATGGTATTTTAATGACTTTCGAATCGCTGAAATCACTGGAGATCAGAGTAAGATCTGTACAGATGTTCAGTGTAAAGAGAGATTCAGAGACAGACTGAAGCTGGATCAGACTGGATCTCTGATCATCACAAACATCACAAACACAGATTCTGGAAATTATACGCAACAGATCATCAACAGCAAAGACAGAACAAAGATCTTCAGTGTTTCTGTTTATGGTAAGTCATTTAATGAATGTTTACATTAAGTTAATATATGTTTAAAGTACATTGTTAATGTGTCTGTTGATGTTTTTAATGATATTCAGAGATATTTTCTTCATCTGTATATTACATCACATATAGATCATTTCTTCATAAACTTGCTGTGCAGATGCAATATTTCTGTTTACATCATTAAACAGTTAATTTTAGTTTAAAACTAAGCCAATTATATTATCAAACTGGTAGTTTTAATAGTCAATTTAATTCATAAGAACCTGCAGTTGAGCTCAGATGGAGATGACAGCATCTAATCTCTGAACAGCTTCTATTATCTGTTTAAATAAGAGTTTAATGTAAAATAAATATGTACAATTATTTTATAAGCACAAACCACGCATAAATGTTTCTTTTCAGACTGAAAATCAAGAAAGGGCTTGTGTAATCGCTTCCATGTTCATGTTTTGTTTTTTTCCCAAAAAGTTCCTCCAGCAGCTGTTGGTTTGTGTTTCAGGTGTTTCCGCTGCTGAACGAGATGAGTCAGTGAAAGAAGAAGAATCTTTTACTTTAGATCCTGGTGAAACAAAAAACTCAAATGATGTGATGACGTGGTATTTTACTGACATTCTCATTGCTGAAATCACTGGAGATCAGAGTAAGATCTGTACAGATGTTCAGTGTAAAGAGAGATTCAGAGACAGACTGAAGCTGGATCATCAGACTGGATCTCTGACCATCATGAACATCAGAACCACAGACTCTGGACTTTATAAACTACAGATCATCTTCAGCAACAGCAGCTTCAGCATCACCAGAGTGAAGAGATTCAGTGTTTCTGTTATTTGTGAGTATAAGATTCAGTCATTCAGTGTATTTTCTTTTGGGGTGTTTTGAAGGAGTTCAGTATTTTTGAATCAAGTTCATAGTGTGATTTAGTTTTGACTGCTTTTGCTAAAAACAACAAATGATGCCGCTTGTTAGTGAAATCAATATACAATTGATGACCAAAGTAGAAAATATCAGTCAAAGATATTGTTAAATACTGGATGGATTATCATTCACTCTTTAGTAATAATGACTGTCTGTCTTTATCTGTTTCAGATTCAGGTCTGTCTTCAGCTGCTGTAGCAGGAATAGTTGTTGTTGTTGTTCTGCTGGTGGCTGCTGCTGCTGTAGCTGCTGGTGTGGTTTACTGTCGCAGCAGGAGCCATACAGCAGTACCACAGAATGTAAGTATTACATACAGCTGATGTATGAGATTTACAATTGGGGGGGGGGAAAAAAGAAAAAAAACATTTAAAAAACAGTGGTATGAATATATTTTCATATTATTATTATTATTATTAGTAGTTTTAGTAGTAGTAGTATAGAATTAATGTATGTAATTATAAAAATATACAGTGTAACTATGAAGAGTCATCTTCGTATTTTTTTTTAACACCACAGAAGCAGATATTCACTGGCGATGCAGTGACCAAACAATCAAACACACAAATAACTCCAAAATAAACTAAATGACAGTTAATATAAAAACAATGCAGGTTGTTTCAGAGAGCAAGTGTCTCATTAGAAAACACCAATACAACAGTTCAAAGAATTTTAGATGAGGTATTGGAATCATTAATACTTCAATTTTGTATCACTGAAGTACATTTAAGAAATGAAAACTTCTGTATGAGCAACAGCAGAAAACACAATTCTGGCTCTCTAGTATTTTTGTGTTTGTGTAACTGAAACTGCATATAATCAGCCTCCAATTCAGATTCCTTTGCGCCAGCGTCGCCAGCGATGGAAGTGGTGAAGAAGAGATGGAGAGAAGAAGATATCCCATAAATGGAAGAAATGAAAACCATTTTATTTTCTAACCCCATTGGCAGATATCTTCCCTTGTTCTAAGCATAAACTATACATTTTCAGCAAACACTTAAATATCTTAAGTAAACTTAATATCTTAAGCAAGTTTGCTTCTCAAAATAAGATAATTATATATATATATATATATATATTTTTTTTTTTTTTTTTTTGTGGTGTATAAAGAGGATTGTACTCCTCATACACAGCCTCATCTTCTTTAGATGTTTTTACTGGTATGTTGTTACTGATTTTGGAAAAGACTGTTGTCATTATATTGGCTAAAGTTTATAATTTAACTACTAACACTAACCCTTAGTCATCCACCGTTATCAGAAAACACTGGCTGGCCAACTATGAATAGCATGGCTTTTTATATCTCCATCAGTTACATCAGAACTAAAGCAGCCTTCATGAGTTCAGAAATTAATTCATTTAAACTGGACGCAACATGACACAGGCTGTGTTAAATGTTGTTACTGTGGCATTTAAAGTTCACACAATTCACACAAATGTGTGTATACTTGATAAAACAATGTTATGAAATTTTAGTAAGTCTTCATGCATTTGATATATTTTTATCTTCATTGTTGAAATGCAAAAAATGAGTCTTCTTACCTGATGTTGTGAACAAACATCTGTGATATTTTATGAGGTGCTGATTATTTGTTTGATTTTATTAAGAGGTGCTGATTAGTTATTTGATTCTTCTCTTGATCCCTTGTTCCTATGGTGCTCACTGTAAATATATAAATGACCTCAACAGAGATTAATAGTTTTTTTTTTTTATTTATTTATTTTTTTTTTCATTTATGTCAGGTAAATATTTTTGGAAAAGTAATTTACGTGTCAAAGCTAATATGCTAAACTCTTCACTAAAGACTGTACTGCAGATTTTGCCATAAATCAATAAGAAGTGGACACGTCTTCTTCTTTTTTTTAATGTTTTTAATTGCTTTAGTATTCCACTGTTAATAAATATTGTGTGCATTGTACTCTGGACAAAATATTGACATTTTCCTTTCTGTGTTCCTTACCGTTACTTCAGCAAACACTAAAATTGGCTTAAAGTAAAACCAGTAATGCAGTTTTCTTTTCTGAAACAAGGAAATTAACTTGATCATTATTTGTATGTTTATGTGATAAATATTATTAAAAACATGATTCACTTATAATGTCTGGAATCAGTGTCTCTAAAATATTTTTGTGTGTTATCATGAACTAACTAAGCTAACAATGAATCAGTAGTTTTATTTCGATTTTGGGTAATAGGGTAGTTCATTGTATTTTGCTTTTGCTTTTTTTTTTTAAACGAAGAGGTCATTTAATTTTGTACAAGTAACTTTAGTTACGTAATCAGGTTACTCTTTTCAAGTAACTAAAGTAATGCATTACTTTTTAATTTACAAGAAAATATCTGAGTTAATTTTTCAAACAAGTATAGTTACTTTCATTTTTACTTTTATTGACTGACAGCTCTCTCTTGTCCCCATGTTGACAGAAATCAGGAGTAAGTGCAGAGGCGTTGTGTGCGCTGTGTAAACATGTTACTATAGTTCTAAACTAAATATGAACATGTATTTACTCATCTCACTTACACAGAAACAGATTCAGTATTCCTCAAGATGAATAAAAACAATGAATGCAAACACAGAATATGGCACAAACTTGCAATAATTAAATACATTAAATAACACAGATATCCTGTATTTAATACCATTTTATTATCCAGTTTCTTTGCTGCTGATTTTCAATGATCCAATTCTTCCTTACTGATGAGCAAAAATGATTTTAGATAACCATGATATATGTGTTTTTTTTTTTTTTTTTTTTAATTGCTAATGAGTGTTGCACTTTCTTCTCCGTCCCTGTAAAGACATGGATCTGATATTTCTGGTGTGAAAGCATGACTAACAGTGTGGATTTTGAATTGTTCAAGATCATCAATGAGACTCATGTATGTTTGTCTGATGAGTGAATGAGTGAATCAATGATGTTCTTCTGTTGTTGATTTGCATGCGTTTTGAATCCAGGCATATTTCTCTACTCACAATCTTTGTGATATATCAGGAAAAAAAAGTTTCCACGGCACTATTGTATGTTTTGCTTGGCTTATGCTAACTGTTTGTTCTTCAGGTGCATCTGGTGTTGGATCAGATGTAGTGTCAGTGTCTGTGAAGGAGGGAGATTCAGTCATTTTTCACACTGGTGTTGAAACAAGCCAACACAAAGATATTAAATGGTATTTTAATGGCATTCGTATTGCTCAAATCAGTGGAGATCTCGGTGATATCTGTACAGATGTTCAGTGTGAAGATGGTGAAGAGAGATTCAGAGACAGACTGAAGCTGGATCATGAGACTGGATCTCTGACCAGCGTAGCGCCATTTTGGAAAATATCCGCTGGGCGCAAATAGCATATGCTGTTCTGTGTAAGGTTGTTGTTCAAATTTTTTAAATTAACGTAGTTGTTTTTGTTTTCTTTGCACAGAAAAAGTGTTCTGGTCGCTTCATTAAATTCAGATTGAACCACTGATGGCAGATGGACTATTCTGACGACATCTTTCATACTTTTCTGGGCCTTGACAGTGTTAATTGTTTGGCAGTCAATGGGACAGTCACAAGCTTCCCAGTTTTCATCCAAAATACTTTAAATTGTGTTTCGAAGACGAGCAAAGCTTTCACTGGTTTGGAACGACATGGGGATAAGTGATTAATGACAAAATTTTCATTTTGGAGTGGAGTAACCCCTTAACATGAAAAAGGCATAATATCAGCCCGTTTTCCTGTCAGTATTATTTCCTATTGATGTTATAGTGCTGTGATTCTGCTATTGCTAAAGCACATGCTGCCATTTATTAGTTAAATCAACAGCATGCAATTGATGACCAAAGTAGAAAGATGTAAATGTCATTCGAAGATATTGTTAAATACTGGATGGATTATCATTCACTCTGTAGTATTCATGACTGTCTGTCTTTAGCTGTTCCATATTCAGGTCTGTCTTCAGCTGCTTCAGCAGGAATTGTTGGTTCTGTTGTTGTTCTGCTGGTGGTTATGCTGGTAACTGCTGGATTGATTTTATGTCATCGCAGGAAATATAGACGAGCACCACAGAATGTAAGTATTACAGCTAATTTACCAAGATAAATGAGATTTACTGTGTAAAAAAAATAAAAAATAATAATAATAATAAATAAAAAACAGTGGTATGAATACATTTTGAATATTATTATATAATTAGAATTCTGAGTGTTGGATAAATCTATACAATGAAAAGCTATTTGTTGTCCTTCATTTTTATTCTTAATTTTAATACCAGAGAAGCAGATATTCACCAATGAGGCGCTGTCAAAACACTCAAAAATGCAATATTGTAATATATAGTGATATTTATATTTTATATTACTGGAATACAAAAGATGACAGTTTGATGCAGTATAAGGTGTGAGGGAAAGGAAACCTCTGCACAAACAACAGGAAAAACACAATTCCAACAGCATTTATGAATCTGTTTTCTTACAGGACAAAGATGTTAAAAACTCACCACCTAATCCGGACAGCATTGCTTTGAGTGACACATAACATCCTTGAATCAGACTCCGGACAAGGCTGGCATTAAAACAATGTAGCATATTTATAATTTATAATATATTGAAAGGGACACTAAAGAGAATTAGGAAATGACTGAAACGTAGCAAAACTTTACTAGCAATGGAACAGCGAGGGCTGTTTATTGGAGGTTTATTAAGGCTGCTAAAGTGATCCAGACATCATTTGTTTCTTGTCTTTGCACTAGAACTGATCTGGTTTGACATTTCAAATATTTGGTCTTGCCTGCTTACTTTCACTAATAACTGACAGAACTGACCGTGTTTTCACATTATGACCAGGATTTTCCTCCTCACACACAGTCTCATACCAGAGGACAGTCTGCACTGTTACTGTACATGGTTTTACTGGTATTGTTGCTGTTTATGAAACATATCGTATCATTGCGTTGCCAATGTTTATGGTTTAAACAACACTGTCCCTTAGTCATCAGCCTTCATCAGAAAACACCTTCCACAAGTTACACTGGAACCAAAACCGGCCTTAATAAGCTTGGAAATGCGTTGATATATTTTAAAGTTGGTGAAACACTTTGCTGAGAGTATTTCTGATGTTAAGTGCCTGTAACTGGAGGCATGACGCAGGCTGTGGTAAATGCTGTTACTTAAGATGGAAAATATTTGATGTGATGTTTGTCAGGAGGAATGTTAAAGCACAATTACACAAATATGTGTATACTTGATAATTAAAGTGAAAGTGAAAGTGAAAGTGACATGATGTGGCCAATTATGGTAATGCAATCTTTATCACTGAAATGTGCAAAAATGAGTCACAGTGAAATTCCAACATCCAGTCTTCTTACCTGTAGTTGTAAAGAAATCATATGTGACATTTTATGAGGTGCTGATTCGTTATTTAATTTTATTTATTGACTTGATGAAGACGATTGCTTTCCCTTACATACTCTGCTTGGTCAGTCTAGCCTTAAGCTTTAGTCTTCCAGTTTTCTTGGTTCAACACTTGTGTTCTCTTGTTCCTGTTTTTGAATTTGTCTTTTTGTCTGGTGTTCATTGAAAATATGATACTATTTTATTTATTATTGTGTCATTATTTTATTTGTTTTATTTATGTCATGTAAATATTTTCAGAAATGTCACTGAAGTGTCAAAGCTAATATACTAAACTCCTCTCAAAAGATGGTAACCAATATGAAATGGAAATGAATGTTGTAGTTTTCCAAACTCTAAAGGTTTTTTTGTTTGTTTTTAATAAGTTGCATGACAGATATGGTTTGCCTTGCACTCTGCAAAATATCTTTATACATGTTCCTTTCTGCGTTCCTTAACTTTTCATCAGCGAAGGGAAAAGCTCCTTGAAGAACAACCTACTAAACACTATTTTTAGAAACAAGGAAATTAATCTGAAAAATGTTTGCATGATTATGTGAGAAATATTATTAAAACATGGCTTTGTGTCTTTGAGAAATAACTAAGCTGATATTGAATTGAGTAATATTCAGAGGTGGGTAGTAACGAGTTACATTTACTTCGTTACATTTACTTGAGTAAATTTTTTGGGTAACTAATACTTTTAGAGTATAATTAAAATGGGTACTTTTACTTTTACTCAAGTACATTTTAGTGAAAAAACGGTACTTTTACTTCGTTACTGTGGGCGACGCTCCTCTCGTTACTTTATCTTAATGCATACAATTTAAAAATCCTTCAGTTTATTCCAAGCGCGCCATCTACTTTTTTTTCTGGGCAATGAGCGATGCCCGTTCGCGAATGATTCATTCTTTGAGTCAATTCTGTTCGAAGGCTTGATCAAACCAGTTGGCAGACCAATGAATCGGTTCGCGAATCAGTTTGAATGATTCGTTCAGTTCCCTGCCGCACGCGCTGAGTCGTCTGAAGCGGTTCTCACTCAGAGTTGTAACATCAAGAGCGCTGAAGACGTGGCTCTGGATCAACAGTCAGTTGAAAGCAAATCTGCAAAGGCTATGGTTTGCTAGCTATGAAGATCTTTATTAGATGAACGCGTGTGCTGTCGGTTCCACAGGTATAGATTCGATTACAGTACACGATACCACTATGACATTACCAGTTTGCTGTACATGTACCTTACACATTAAATACATTGTATAATTTATTCATTAAATAAGCTGTCACAGAGTATGAAATAAACACCCGCCAAACCCGTTAGTTCCAGGAGGAATGCCTTGCCTAGACACAATTAATATGGAAATTTTCACAATATTTACGCTTGCAGAAATAAAGGCTACATTTGTTTACATTTTGCAGAACAGACGGAAGAAGATCCGTCAATGTGCGTTTGTTTCGTTATGTTCAGATGTTCTGTAACGTTAGCGGTCGTGTGAGGAGATTTCACTCTTCTCCGTGTCAGAGGTTAAATACATTTATAATACATAATTAAACTTTAAAATATAATTTAATTTAACTCAGTGATGCAAATCAGAATTTGTATCAGCTGTTACTCCAGTTTTCGGTGTAATATGATCCTTCAGAAATCATTCAAATATATTGTTTTATTACCAGTGTTGTTGAAAAAAACAAAAACAAACAGCATATGCTGGTTAGGTATGTTTTGAAGCTGGGATGCTGGTTTGTGCTGGTCATGTGCTGGTCTTGAGCTGGTCGGACCAGTTTAGGACAAGCAAAGGACCAGTTTAAATCAGCTCAAACCAGCATCCCATGCTTCAAAACATACCATACCAGCATATGCTGTTTTTTCAACAGGGAACAGTTTTGCTGCTTAATATTTTTGGAACCTGTGACAGTTTGTTCAGGATTCTTTTATGAATAGAAAGCTAAAAAGAGCAGCATTGATAATAAATCAGGCTGATAAAAATTTGATTTGCATCACTGAAATAAATTACAAAAATTAAAGGTATTTTGAATGGCAGTGTGTGTGTGTATAAAAATGTATCTAAATATCTATATATCTAAATAAAAATAGACTATATTCAGTATATGATCCAAAGTAACTAGTAACTAACTACTTGAGTAGTTTTTTTATCCGACACTTTTTTACTCTTACTCAAGTAACTATTCAGACTATTACTTTTACTTTTACTTGAGTAAATATTTCTTCAAGTACTTTTACTTCTACTTGAGTACAGTTTTTGGGTACTCTACCCACCTCTGGTAATATTGAATGATTTCAACACTGATGCACTACTTTTACTAGTAAGTTTATTATCATTACGTCCTGTGACCTGCTGTAATGTGATAATCGGGTGACAACCGTGTTTGTTTTTGCTGTCAGTGCTGTCTATCTCTCTATAGTTCCATTGTATTTGGTGCTGCAGCTCTGACACGTTGTTTGCATGATACTGCAATCTACTGCCTGGTTATCAACTATCACTCTATCCAGTGACTGGCTCCTGCAGGAAGAAGCCCAGCAATAAAAGCAACATAGTAACCCGAGACTAGGAGGTTTTTCCTCCCCATGAGGCTCCTGTCTCAGACAGTTCGCCAATTGTTGCTAGTGATGGGAGTAACAAAGCTTTTCGAAAGTTCTAGTTAATTGAAACAATTACTTATTAAAATAATTAACTGTTTCGATTTGATCGAAGCGCCACACGCTGATGACCCCTGCTGGAAGAACAGTGCAAATGCTGAGTAAACTCCCTACCACTACTAGGCTACTACATTGTCCCTAGCAACATTTTACTCTAACAATGAAATGTATGTATATGTAACCACTGTTGTTGTAATTTTGACAGCATCTGAAAAAGGTCATACCATATTACCTGTGAAGCTATCTTTGGAATGGAAATGGATAGGCCCTATTATATTTATATACGTCATCCTTTTTTTTTTCCTCGTTTATTTCAGTTAATATCATAAAACTAGCAAGCTAAGCCGCTGTTTCTAAGAAGGAGTTTCTTTCCCAATTTGAGGGCTCTCCAACACCAGGTTTTTTTTTTTTTTTTTTTGGTAGTCATTACACAATACATTTATTCATTACATTTGTATTAGGTATTTATCTTTTTCTTTTTTTTGTTTTGATTACCTTAATATCTTTTGGGTCAGTTTATTTAAGTGTGGCCTCCCTGACAGGGAGTCCCTGTATTTGTGATTCTGCCCTCAGCCAGGTGGTTTATGTTCAAGGGTAAAATAGTTGCAATATTAGACAACAACAGACAGTTTCACTTCTGTAGCCTACATCATCACTATAATTTCCATAGGGGCTACAGAATATTAGTTTTACTTTTATCTTTATCTTTATGTTATCATATTTATCTTTAGGTAAACAGAGGATTAATCAGGGTTTCCGCTATCTACATTAGCCTAAGTAGTGCCCGCCGCTCCTTAAACGTGCACTAAGCGATTTTTGAAAAACGCTTTTGACTGCAGTGTCTGACCAAGTCCCAAAACACTTGTAGCCAATCAGCAGTAAGGGGGCGTGTCTTGTACTGATAGAGAGAAGAGATCACTCTATTTGAATGCACAGGATTGATATTAGTAGATCGACTATAGAGATGGCAGATAAAAAAAAAAAGAGATATCAGAGAAACAAAACATTAAAAAGAAGGGTTACGATCAGGTAAGAGGTAGGACCCGCATAAATATCAGAGCAGCTTTCCAGCAGTGGAGAGAACTCAAGGAGCAGGAAGGGTTCGAATCAGACGCCAAGGTTGTGTTGTTTCTTTTTGATAGGTGAGTAATGTTGATTTTGCCTTGTTTCACACAACTTATCCGTGTTGACTTTTGCTTGAATATGCTTTTGTGTCATCTTCGCTCGTTGTCGTTGCCATGGTTGTGTATGTAGGTGTGGATGCCCAGATTGTATTTTAGTTTCACTTTCACTTTCGAGATTCGCGATAGCACATACTCTGTTTATACTATGTAGCAGCAGTACTCAGCCAGTAAATTGTACTGTAAAAATGTTTTCTCATGTAACCTAAAATGTACATTATTTAGTTACATCAAGGGTCAAATCAAATATAAATAGCACATTAAAGATAAAAGTTACACACTTTTTTGTGTGCACGCTGCAAAGGTCTGGTATAAAGAATGGTTTTTCTCAGGTTGCCGAAATGTCCACCCAATAGAGAAAAGTTTTGCTCAGCAAGAAAAAAAAAATTAGAGCGAACATTGGCTCCAACCCTAATCAAACACACCTGATCCAGCTAATCAAAGTCTTCAGGATAACTAGAAACTTCCGTGCAGGTGTGGTTTGGAGCTGGTTGGAGCTAAACTGTGTAGAGCTGTGGCCCTCCAGGAATTGAGTTTGAGACCAATGCTTTAGATAAACTTGTTTATTTTTTTTTAAATTTTGTTTTGAACTTTGTCCTATTGAAAGGTTTGATTGAGCTGCGCTCTCTGCTGTACATACTTACATTTCCTTCAGCTGGAGACTTATTCATTTCACTTTTGGTGTGAAAGCATTTTTAAATTTACTAAAAATATATATATATATATTTATATTAAAAACAAACAAGCAAGCCCAGCCCAGATGAGAAGAAAGTAACGCAAGAGTAATGTAATACATTGTGTTCCATACAAGTATTTAAGTTACTTTTTTATGGAGCAACGCAATATTGTAATGTATTACTTTTAAAATCAACTTTCCCCAACATTGGCTATGAAGTATAAAGACAAAAAAAATTAAGTTTATGGATATTCATCTTCAAATTGGTGTTGTTGAGATGGAAGACAATCAAGCAGATGTTATTAAAGGTAGAAGTTTTATTGAGGATTACAGACAGGTGGAAAAAAACAGCAGTGTATTTCTTTCCTCAACTTTTTGTACATTTACTACTCCCATTAAATTTATTTATTTTTTTATTTTTTATTTTTTTAAATGCTAAACAGAATGCACATGATAAGCACAATTACACAGAGAGACATGCATGAAGAATTGCATATCTTCAAATGTAGTTGTAAGATTGTTTTTTTGTTGTTGTTTTTTTTGCTCTTGAAGACAAAGAAAGGCAGAAAAGAAGAAATGAACAAATGATTAGCAAAATATTGTAAATCTTTGTGAGGCTCTATTTCTATACATTAATTATGCCCTCATCATAATGTACAGGCCATTCTTGATCACACGCCAAAACAATGTAACGAGTGGACTTCTTCCCTCTATATTGGCAGTTTGGGTGTCTCTGCCCACTTTGTAATTTACACGTGACCAAAGGAAAAGGCTGGTTGCTCTTAAACAGATTATTGCCCTGTGGAGTTCCTCCTCTGCCACAAACTGCTTTAATGTCATTTTTATTCGCTTGTATGAAGGTATTGACTTCTTTGCAGCCATTTGCAGTTCCAGAGGCAGTGATCTGCCTGTTTCTGATTTCTTTGTCACAATCATGCTCGCTCACATGAGGACCGAAATGTTGATTGAAGAATTTTTGATAACGGGGCTTTATATCATCTGGTTGACCAAAAGCAGTGAAAGAAGCAGCCAAGACCAGCAGCAGAATCACAGCAGACGGATGGATCTCCATGACCTGGTGAACAACACACACATCAAAACACCTTCTACTAACATCTGACTTACAAAAGCAGTTTGTTTTTACTTTCATATAGCCTATCTCAGTTACTTTACTTTAACCCAGCAGTGCACGTTTTTGTACATAGATGGTCCCTTTGTCTTTCTTTGTTTGAACTTTTTTCCATCTGCACCAAGACAGATTTTCTTGTATATCTTAGACTTGCTGAGTAAAGTTATCAAGTTCTTACCTTGTTGTTCTGGGTAAATGAATACGTTGTTCTAACAGTTGCCTGGAGGCTTTGCAGTAATCAACAGTTGTGTTCAGATAGTCTCGATGCTAGCAGTCATCAACTGTGGAGTGGAGCAGTCGCAGCGCAGGATCCCCGGAGAATGATCAAGCAGACAGAGAGATCCAATGTGTTACCGTGACACTCTCAACTTTATTAAGGAAGATGGGTCATATTTATATTCAAGCAACATGATGGACTGGGCATCCAATCAAAGTACTCAGTGGTCAGACAATACCCTATATGGATGACAAGTAAGGTGTACAAGGAAGCAAAAAATACATAGCAGTGATTTTGAACTCCGTTAGAAGTAGTCTAATTCTGAATCATACATGATCCATGGGTGGTGTCCATTGCAAGTGACGTCACTGACGGAAGAAGCGCAGGTGACTGAGAAGCCACACCCTGGGTTTGCCAACCGCCATAAAACATCTAATGAAGAAGAAGAAGAAAAGGAAGCCCCACCCTTCTGAATCTTATGCTGCGTTCACGCCATGTTGTAATTACCGTAATTCCAAGATAACAACATGTGATGCCTCGCCTTGCCTCGCCAGAAATGTAGGCGAGAGTAGGCGGCTGCAGTGAGAGGAGGAGTGAAATAAGTGCAGTCAAGAACAGAGGCGTCATGCCCATTCAAAGTGAGGGGGCACGTGCCCCCTCAGATTTTTGAGCCAAGTGGATTTTGAATGCAGCTTCAAAAAGACAAAAAATAGCCGATTAATATTTTCTATATTTGATACAATCACACCAGCGTGATTATACACTCAAAAAAATATTTAGGCAAATTTGCCAACCTTATGTAAATGAAACAAGTAATAAGATTTATTTAATAGTACCAATAAATCCAATTTATTTTAAATGCATAATAAACTTGTATATGTATTATTAGGTAATAAACCCAATGTATTTAAAATGCATCACATTTACATAATTTTTATCAATCAACCCAATGTATTTCATATATTTAATCCTAACCCACCCAATCACTACAACACACACACAAAAAAAAAAAGAACAGCAAGACCACCCTGTTACATTATATCAATTTATTAATGCTTCAAAGCACTTGGCTATATGAGCTAGCAAGACATACTACACAGTGTTGTTCATACACTTGTGTGCTACAACAAAAACAAAAAGTGTCTTCATATTTACATGCACAATAAGGTTAAACACTATTTTCAAACATTTTGCCACATTCGACCATTTTAACAGAAAAATAACAGTTTTAACTGTTAAAAATATTTTTAACAGAGTGCAGAATTAAGATCAGTTTACTCAAGAACTGTGCAAATTTGAGGTAGACAGATACATGAGGTAAATCGATGATAACAGTACTGCTTACGTTGCACTAACATTTAGAAAAAATCTGTGACATGCAATAATTTATAACAATAGGATAATGGTCAGAAAAAATGCCATAAGGCTCAGGGGTTGAGTGGCTCTGCACCACAACACTTTCCATGCATATTTATTTACATGTTAGGAGCACATGAGTATGAAAGGAACATTCTACATCTACATTTTAAACTTTTAACACTTAAATTGACTCAAGTACAAAATGATTTTTGACATCTCAAAAATCACATCTCAATTATCATTACTTAAGAGTTCTTTGGTGACAGCTTGGTTGTATCCAGGATTTTCTTCAAACGTGCACTTGAGCTCCGTTGCATAGCTTCAGTTAAGCACATAAATCAGTCCAAAAAGCATCAAACACCCAAGAGTTAGCAGAACCTCCACACCAACATCCATAGTTTGGTCTCCAGGACCAACACCAGCACCCTCTGAACGGAAAATGTACATGCCCACTGTTGTCATGCCCACCAGACTCAGCCTCTGCACTTTCACAGTCCTGGGGCCAGTTTCATAAACTTAGCCACCATGTTAAGACCATGTCTTAAGAACTAGTTTGACCAACTAGCAGTTGCCAAGGGGTAATCAGTCTTACTTTTCCAATACAAATAAGACCAATATACCTTTTCATAACTGAATTACAAAAGTTATGACCAGTCTTAAAGAAAAACAATTTGATGACTAACTTTTTAAGACTAGTCTAAACAGTTTATGCAACCGGCCCCTGGAGGATAAACAAACAGAATGAGTAGTGTTCCAATGCCAGTCACAGTGTCATATTCAGACATTTATGTGCACATTGTTTACAAACTCTGACATTTTGGATATGTAGACTCATTCAAATGTACACCGCCTGGTCAAAAAAAAAGTCACCATTTGGATTTAAATAAGCAAATACTGAAGAGTCTAGAATTTGATGATTATTGCAGTGATTTTTGTGTTTCTGGCTTGTTGTATGTTTGGCAATAATTATTTTTAATCCAAACTGATGCTGTGTGTAGCTTTTCATTTCTTAAATAACCATGTCGGAGGACGTACCAATGTACACATTCCAGCATGACAATAACAAAATTGACTCAATTTGTGAAATAGTGATTCAGTGAGTACGAGGAATCATTTTCATGTATGCCTGATGAATCTTGACATTGTTATCCTGGAATATAGACATGGGTACGACTTCTGACCTGGTTGTTTGAGAAATAAAAGGCTACACATCGCATCAGTTAGGGCTAAAATAATTGTTGCCAAAGACACAGCATGACAGAAGCATATTAATCACTTCAAGTAATGAGTCAGTCCTTAAATATCAAGTATCAAGTATGTACTCATTTAAATCCAGACAGTGACCTTTTTTGGACTGGCAGTATAAAATAAGAATTAAATGTATAGCCAGTTATTTTGGACTATACTTAAGGAGAAGATAATTCTGATGGAACTGGACACAGCCAAAATTAAAAACATGAGCACTCGTGTTGTTCCAGGATGGTCAAGTGGCTTGATATCACCTGCACTGCATTAAAAAAAAAGAAGTAGCAAAAAGCATTAAACAGAGTACATTTTACAAGAAAACACCATTTCAGTATTTTACTGCAAAATGTCATTTAAAAAAAAAAAACAATTATTCATCAATCTTTCTTTGTAATTATTTGTACTTAATCTTTACTCTGCATTGCCGTAATTTGTAACAGCTGCAAATGTGCTATTATTTCTAAAATGAACTGTAGAAAACAAGCTTGTTAAATTAGCTAAATTAGCTTTAGCTTTGAATTCAATGTACTTAAATCTTGTTGACTGAACTTGTAAAACAGTTACCAATACTCAAATTTTCATACTAACTTCTAGTTACCTCTACTAAGAGATAGTGAGTTTTATCAAATCAAAAATGAGCTAATTTGCTGCATACTACACACACATAGGCAAAGCAAGACTGTAACCAAGCTTCCATCCAGGTTTTGCGCGGTTTTGTTAGACAAAGTAAATGTGCAGGGAAAAAAAAAAAACTTTGCAATATATGCTGTCTCCAGCCTGTTTCCATCAAACTGGTGTTTTACCGATAAAGTGGTGTGCGTCATGACGTCACGAATGACGAAAAAGAATTATCGTTTTGGTGTATCGCAAAAGAAATCTGCCCTTGAGGCGTTTCCATGCATAATTTTGTATATGTCGCAAAATATCTACCTTTTGTTTTCCACGTGACACTCCCCCAAAACAAACAAAAAAACTAAAAAAATGGAGAGAGTATTCAGACAGTTTATTGAAATTTGCCAGCTTACTGTTATTTCAATTTCACAAATAATTGCAATTGTACAAAATATCCGAAGACGACAGCAGAATGAAGCAGTTGCTCGTCTGATAGGCCTAGAGCTTGAAGAAACTACCCCAATGCGATGAAGCCCATGGGTATGGGAGAGACCGCGCAATAAGACGTTCTGGGAGGAGGTGGTGGAGAGACACTTTACAGAAAGTCTCTGGCTGCAACATTTTAGAATGACACGGCCGACGTTTGAGATGTTGTGTGGATTCATTGGTCCTGATGTTGCGCCCATCACAGGTTGCCACCGACCACCGGTTCCAACCCGAAAGCGGATTGCCATCGCCGTTTACAAGCTGGCAACCTGTGCCGAGTATAGAGTAGTGGGAGAAATGTTTGTAGTTAGTAAAACTACCGTTCATCGATGTGTATACGATGTGTGCACAGCTATTAAAGCAAAATTAATGCGTCGTTATATCAGACTGCTGACCGTAGCGGAGGCCAATGAAATTGCATACTGCAATTCCTTGGTGCATCTTGTGCCACAGGTTTACGGTGCGTTGGATGGCACGCATGTGCCTATTCTTCCCCCAACGGAAGGCTACTGCGATTACATTAATTGCAAAGGGTGGCCATCTATTGTTCTCCAGGCCCTTGTTGATGACAGGTGCGTGATACAAGACATCTGCGTTGGCATTCCTGGAAGTGCCCATGATGCAGCTGTGTTTGCAGCCTCGGATCTTAGGTGAGCCTACCATTCAACATCTGTCCCAGTGTAACAGTTTCTCTGTTACTTATGTACTGGAAGTCCTCTTAGAGTCGCACTGTCATTACTCACTTGAGCATTAGAGGGCGCTCTGTTAAAGTAATGCATGGAATTTACCTATTTAAGATAGCAAAGAAGGATAAATGGCAAGAAGTTAATTCTTTATCTTCTTTGGAGAAGCTTACTTCATGGTGGTTTGTGCCTTTGTACCCTGTTTGAGAACTTCATAGTTCTAAGCTCATTCGTAAGTAACTGTTCATGATATTTTGTTTTGCTAATAATGGGTTTGCAGCACTTAGTTATGGTTTGTTTGTTTAAATGTTTGTCTACAGAGGGTTTATGTTCTGAGGATGTATGGATTATTTGGTCACTTAAACATACAAAAGTCTGGTACTAGGAGAACTGCCTTACTTCTACTGCTTAAAATCAACGCTGGACGTCAAACATCTCTTTTCTGGTGGAACTTTGCTACGGAATCATCTTGGTGTTATTTTTGCTCTTCATGTTCCAACAAAGACTGAGCAAGGTATATGGGTGGAAGTGATTTACAAGCCAAGGACTATGTTTTAGAATACTGGACTGGTTTTTATGTTCTGGTCCTAACTGTTGAACTCTCAATTGTTGTGTCATATTGAATTTGCATGTTCTGGGTAATTACATTTAATACACTTGACTCATGAGTACAATTGGTCGGTTTGGTCCCTCATTTCGTGTGACACTTACACAAAAGACAAAGGTATAGCTGTTACACCAGTGCGATAACAATTGAATTAGTACTGTAACGCGCTTGCCTTAAGATTTTTAATTAAAACTAAAATTTGATGATTAAATAATGAAAACACAAGGTGTGTTGAATATTTTGACTGGCACAGTAAATGACCTTTGCTGTGTTCGTATTAATCAGACACCCCCAGGCTACAACTGATGTGGAGGGAGTTCAGGTGCCTCTGCTAGTAGCAGGAGACCCAGCCTATCCACTATTGCCATGGCTCATCAAAGGTTATTCTGGAACCAATTTGTCACAAGAACAAGCAGCATTCAACTCTCTCTTGAATGGATCGAGGGTTAAGGTGGAGTACACATTCGAACGGCTGAAAGGAAGATGCCGCATCCTGGCAAAACGATCTGACATTCACTCTTTCATGCCTACTATTGTGAACTCCACAACATCTGTGAGATGGAGAAGCAACGATTTGTACCACCTAGTGAAGACTCACGTAATGAAGGCGAGAGACAACCACGCTGCTTGCAATGTGATGAACGACCTTCTGCACAAGCTGTGCTTATCAGGGACACTCTAATGCAAAGTATCAAACTTGGAAAGGCAGTAGGCTGTCATGGCAAAAGTTCAAAAGGTATTTGAACCATAAAACCAAAATTTGTTACTATTATTTCAAATCACAAACTACATCGTGTTGTTACTCATTTTATTTGTAACACAATTTGTACATCTGCACAGCAAAAATTAAAGTGTTGAAATTTCAGTGTTAAACATTTCCGAGTTGATTTCAACACCCAAAGAGTAATTTTAACACATTCTGAGTAAAATGGTGTCTGGTGTTGGAGTTATTTGACAGAGTTTAATCATCAGTGTTAAAACGACTCCAAAGAGATGTAATTATACTCCGCCCACTTATTTCCGTTCATCGCTGGAGAAACTGCCGCCATTATCCTCGCATGGGTTCGAACGGTAGGTAAAATTAAATCATGCTTACTTAAACATTTATGATTTATGATATGCAAATTCAATATAAGCATGTACGGAGTAATATTACGTAGCACGAAGCACTGCACAGAACATGCAGACAAATGTAATAATATATTAAAATGTGGACGCGAACGAAGTACAATGTGGCTAACGTTACAACTTGTCACCTTAAATTGTGGCAGCGGTATCATCTCTCTCTCTCTCTCTATGCATATGTATGTAAATAAACACGGATATATCCTTTTATATACATATGCACTGACGCACACACAAACACATACGCATGCACATATATATAAGTTACACACCTGTGTGTTACAGCGTGGCCATGATTTAATTAGTATGATGAAACTAATGTTCTTTACAAAGCCTTGTTTAATATCAGGACTAAACAGCGGTGTTATTTGTTGACGTGATTAGCTAGCTAGCTACTGAAGCTACATATAACTTTATAAAAGCTCAAAGCTATGAAATAATTTGGGCAAGGCAGTGTGGTGCTGACTGTTTTCACAGAAGTTTGAGTTTTATTAAATTTGAAAGTATTGTCAAGCACTCAAAATTAAAAAAAAAAATAGCCATTTCATATTTCTGATCCTTGTGCTGGTCATCACAATATTTGTTATATTTTAATACTTTCTGATTCTTTAGAATTTTCAGACTCATTGTCTTCCATATCCGAGACGTCTGACTCAAGCAACAGTTCAAGTGCATGGACTGTAGTCCCTAGCAAGAGACAAATAACTGAGGAGACATCTGCACTGCCTCCTAAACAGGTTAGAACAAAGTTTTTTATGAGTCTCCGAGTTTGTTCACCCATAAATTAAAATTCTGTCATTAATTACTCACTTATGTCATTCCACACCTGTAAAACTGTAAAAAAGTGCTTTTGTTTGCACAAAAAAACTAATTTTACCATCATGCAACACTTCATTTACAAACTATTGATCTCCAAAAGTATTCTTGCAACAGCTCACATGGCAACACAACACACATGTCAAGGTGTTCTTGTGAATATGGGTTGGAGAGTTATATTTTGCACAAACAAAGCACTCACGTCGCTTCATAAAAATTTAGATGGAACCACTGTAGTCACATGATTTATTTTAATGACATATTCACTACCTTTTCTGGGTCTTTAAAGTGGTAGTTGTGTGGACTGTTAGTGGAGTGTCAGAGAACCGTCAAATGTCATTAAATATCTTCATTTGTGTTCTGAAGATTAACAAAAGTCTTATGGGTTTGGACCGAAATAAGGGTGAGTAAACATGACAGAATTTAATTTCTGGGGCAACACTTATTCTGGGGATATTTAAAAAAAAATCAGTTTCAGGAACACTTTTATGATGCTGCAAGCAACACAGGATACATTGCCTGGCATAATAAAAACAGTCCACAGGAATATGGAGCGACGCCACCAGACAGCCCTCTTCCTCAACAGGTAGATGAATGTTTAAAATTATCTCTGTTCTTAAAATGAAAAAGTATTGCATTTGAAGATTCCCATTAATTAATTCATGTGAATCTTTGTCTTCAGTCTACGGCCAGGAAATGGCATCCCTTCTTTTAATCCCTTCCACCACTTCCAGGAGGACTGAAGTCTCCAAAAATTGCATGCGATGCAGCTGAAAGCCATGTAATCTATCATAAGGTAGTGGCATTTTACAAATGTGTTGTGGGTCATTGTTTGAACAGTCACTTTTATGTTGTTGTTTTCACTGTGACTGCACATTATGTTTATGTCTAATATTTGGTTTTCATTTCAACTCTTGTCATGCTGCAGTTTGGAGAAGCACCTCAGCAACAACCATCCATTCCTCCTTGCTGTTGGATGTCAGAAAAGCAACAGCTTCTATATCGCCTTGGATAAGCATCTCCTCCCATGCCAGGTAAACTGCTTCCTTGGAGCATTTGATGAACTTTTAAAGGCACATTTTGTGTTCAGTTTGTCATATGATAGTGCACTTGTGAACTTTTACACATTACTACACATTTTTATGAGCATCTTCATGCATTCAGAGTACTACGAAGTGAGGAAAGGTGTATTATAAAAATGTCAGAGATTAAGTTTTATGAGCCATTTGATATTCAAAACTCATAGTGTGGCGGATGAAAGTTTGTATGTCATTCCTTCTTTTGTAATGTTTTAATTCTACTTCAAATTGCATTGCAAGGGAGAATTAAAAATAAACATGTCGATGGAAATTATGTTGTAGTTGATTTATGTTTTCAGTATATTTAACAGTGTTTTGTTGATCTTTTAACCAACTAAATTCTAAATTCCAACCACCTAAAACAACTCTAAACAGTGTTGTTTTTCTGTATCCCTTTTAGTGTTATTTATTTGTTATTTGTTATTTTTTTAAAAAGAGTAATAGTGTACAATAAGGCATAGTGTTAAATGTTTAACTATTTTGAAAGTGTTAATTTAACTCCAGAAAGTGTGGAGCTATATAAACTCTGAAAAAGTGTTGAAATCAACTCTGTGAGAGTTAATTTAACACTGGACTTTTTGCTTTATAAAGATTTAACACATTGAAGCTTACTGTACATCTTGTAGAATTCACAAGACTTGTAAAATTTTGTTGTAGAGTAGAACATTTAAGAGAAAATAGAACAGATTAATTTGAAAATAGAAAACATTTGCTCTGGTATATTAAAGAACAAAAAACACAGCTGCAATGTCACATGTGTCATTAATAACATTTTACTTTTACTGAATACGGGAACAACTAAAAGTAAATAAATAGCATATTTATAGTGAAGATACTGGTACCTGCAGAGGAGCACAAACTGAAAACATTCTCTGCAGGCTTTACTTAAATGAACAAGCCATAACCTTCACCTGCAGTATAGTATTTTTTAAATATGAAACAAAAAAATAACATGAATATCCTACTCCAAGTTTAGGTATGTGGTGAATGACATTGAGTTGAGTATTCAAAGAAGAATGTGCTGAAGTGCCTGCCTGATTGTAGGGGAGATGAGACGCTAGATGATTGGAACACCTGGGTTGATTGTGCAAACTCTCTGGTTGCCTCAAACCAGCCATCACCTCAGATGCATGAGCATGCCTTTCTGCAGCATTAGCACAACGTTCGAACAGCTTGAGAGATGACTGTGGTAATTGACTGAATGACTTGTTGATCTCGCTGTAGTTACATTCAGCACAATGTAAATACAACATGCTAACAATTAAAGTAGTATTACAAACATGTCAAATTGAATAATCAATGCAAACAGTCCAATAGATAAAAAAATGACTGAAAATGGGAAATGCTTTCTAATTAGGACTTGCTTGTGGACACACTGGAGTCATCTTCATTTTCTTGCTCTTCAAACAGATCACAGGACTCTATTTAATACAATGAAAACAGCCTAGTTGATTTGTAAGTCTTTAAATAAACTTTTCATTTTTAGATAGCGCTCGTACACATCTCAAAGACAAGTGTATTTTAAAATGTCTGTTAAAAAGCAGTTTCACATACATTTTAAATCTCAATCTCAAAGATGTTTTCTATTTAATGTTAAACGTTTTAGAGACGAATTGCACAGAAAGCGCTCCAAAAATGTACATATAAGTCACATCAAATAAAATCACATTAAACAGAACTCTCCGCGATCTGGGTGAAACGGATAAGAGAATTTACCAGAGCTGTTGATATTTGTGGAAAACGGGGCCACCTCGGGCCTCTGACCCAGTATGCGATCCATTTCATTTCATTTTCCCCCCAGTACCCCTACGTGAAACGTCACGCTTCTCAGCCAGGTAACGCTGTTTCAGCACCTTCCATTTGCTGCGAAGAATATTAGAAAACACGGCTTTGTGTAGCCATTCTTCTTTCCAGATCCTGGAATGTTGTAGCATTCCTTTGCCGTTTTTCATCAAAAATAGTGGTAATGTCATTTTCTTCAATTAAATTGAGGAAATAACGAGTTTCTTCATCAGTCCACGTGAACCGCTCCGCCATATTTCTCGTTGTGATTTCACATGATGAAAATGTATCATGTGACACAACTTTATTTGCGTTAAAGCCCTTTTTTCCCGACAAAAAGTGTTTCCAAAGTAGTGTTTGCGACATCTGAAGTATGGATATATAATTTATGCGCTAAAGTTAAACGGGAAAATATTGTGTTGACATTTGCAAAATGTTATCGATAATTAGCATTTCCATCAGCTATATCGCAAACATTTTGATGCGCTAAACCTTTTTTCGCAAAAAAATCCTTGGATGGAAACTTGGTTTGTGATGCCAATAAGAAAATTAGCATAACTATCAATGTAAATATATCTGTAAGACATTTATAATGTAAAAAGAGCAGGTTGACATACACTTACCACATATTCTTTAATGAGTGTCTCCACGTCTTCATTGAGGTAGATACTTGGGCTCCTCGGGATGTAATTGCAGTTGATTTTAGTCTTCATTCTCAAACATGCAGAACAACAAGATCCCAAAAACACAACATTAGTCATTGATTTACTCAGACATAAAGCTAAAGTGGAGTTAAAAATCTCGCTCAACTAATTCTGCAACTATACAATAAACCCTGTCAATTGGTATATTAGTATATTACAGTGATTTGTAAAGAAACATTTAAATTGCATGTAAGGCTGTTTTTATATTATATTTAATATTTTTTAAATAATACATTTCTAATGATATTATTTTTCTTCTCCAGTTTGCTGAAATACAAACATTTAAACAGTGGATGTCATTACTTGTCTTTTTTTTTAAGACTAATTTATTCAAAATTACATTACATATTGAAGAACAGGTTAAGTAAAAAAAATATAATGAATATCATCTAGTGCATATATTTAACAAAGTTATCCTTTTTATTATTTTTTTTTTCTAGTTAAGTAACAAGTTTAGAGTTTATACTCACTCAATGGCTTTTCTTTGACATTGTTTACAAGCCATTTCTTTGACGTCTTCAAACTCTGAGCGATTACATGAGATGTGATTCATTCCGGTAGGATGTTCTGTTTCTTTCAACACCTTCTGATGATCGTTCATGTTTATTTGCTGTGGTAACTAGAAGTAAAGAGGAAGAGATGATCAGTTCATGTGAGGTCTGCACTGCTGCTCGTACTGAGGCACTTAAATGATCTTTCACGTTACATTTAACACCAAAACTGTATTTACTGTTTAACTTTAGTGATAAAATTGACAGAATCTGAAATCTGACACTTTGTTTCATATCACAAGTAACAAAACTTACTGTGATTTATTGTGTTTCATTAAGTTTCATTTAAGTTTACACAACAAGTGAAAACAGCATCTATAGATTCTTAGGACAATGAGATCACTGTCACAAGGAGAAACGATTAAAATCGAAAAACAGATTTCAACCCAGCCCTAATTAGTACCATTAGCTGGCTAGTGAAATAAACAATAGTCCATGCATTGATATAAGTGTAATACATCAACCGCACTAATAATACATGTATATACAATTAAATTGTCAAATAATATACACTGAGTACGGATAAAGTATATCTTACCTTGCAAATAGATTATGATCTAGCCTGCTCCAATGCAAAATGGTGAGGACATTCAGAAGAAGCGTTCTTCTGGCGCTGCTTTTTTTGAATTTGCACGTGCATTACCAAAGCCGCTTTAGACACGTCATTGTGCAGTACCACCACCTACCGACTGGAGTGTGGTAAACGATTCCATTTATGTAAACCAATCTCATGCAATTTAACTAATTGGATCTGAATTTTTTCAGAGCCAGCTTTATTCATGGGCGGCGCTAGGGAGGGAAGCTCGCGACACAAATCCTCTGATTATAATGAACAAAGTGTAGGTGATGTAAATAAGAGATTAATTGTCTCATTGTTATTGTCTCATAATTCATTGATTATAGCGGAATTAGAGATCGCGATAAACTCAAATGAGTGACAGATTTTTAAAGAAGCGCGTTTTCTTTGCTGTATATAGCCTCCATTCAGAATTTGAATAAAAGTTTCGTTTTTCATGCTGCTAATAGGACCAATGTGACGTACTTGCAACAAACTTTCGGAAGTGACATCCGCATATTCTCTCGAAATCGCAATGACATTGTGATAATCATAACTATGGACTGGACAAAATATGATATGTCAGAATAGATTTGCATGAAGGCAAGCAACCTCACTAATTTCAGAAGCACTGACAGTGATTTGATTTTGGAACAGAGCATCCTTCCGGAGCTCTACGGTGGGACTTAAGATCGGTCTGTAGCGCAGTTGTCTTTCCTTCCTTCCTTCCTTCCTTCTTTCTTTCTTTCTTTCTTTCTTTCTTTCTTTCTTTCTATATATATATACAGAGCTGGGTAGTAACTGATTACATGTAATCTGGATTATGTAATCAGATTCCAAAAATTAAGTACTTGTAATTAGAGTAAATTACATTTCAAAATACTCGTAATCAGACTACAGTTACTTTTTTATGGATTACATGATTACACATTATCTGGCACAGAGAATAATTCATTGATTCTCCCTAATTTCTCTTTTTCATTTTTTTAAATATTCCTTTCTAAAATAGCCCACCGATTATATACATATTATATATGTATATATAGTCCAGTTTTGTGGACATTCACACAAAGATCAGTCATTAGTCAGGTGGTGAAAGAATCTGACCACTGGATACTCAAATTCATTAAATAAATTGACATTCACTGGTTATTTTATAGTTGACATGTATAATTTACTTTTTTAGAAAACAAAAATTAGTCTGCAGTCAAGCCTAATATTGACTCTATAGAAGTCTATATTGACTATATTGACAAGTCTTGTATTGACTCTCACACTGCACAGACTGTTTCACGTTACCATGGACTACATTTCCCATGTGCCACACTCACCTGTAGCCAATTGCACACACTATATAACACCCACTCAGATCCTTCTTATATCGCCGTGTTGTCTAGCGTTTATCACTCTCCTAGTGATAGCTACATTACAGAGCCATTCCAAGATTCCTGATTCTAGTTTAGTCTTGTTCATAGTCTGGTTACCTGAGTCTTGTATTATAGTCTGTTTATCTCGCCCTGTCTGTCTGCTGCCTGCCCTGGAATTATAGTCTGTCTTGGATTTTCTCTTTGTATTCTCTTTGTGTTGTTTCGGACTCTGTATGCCCCTCGTCCAGACTATTGTCTGTCTGTTTGGATTACCCGTTTGCCTCGCCACCTGGATTACATTCACCATCGATTGACCCTAGCCTGTTTACTGGACTACTCTTGTGTCTTGCCCACGATATACCTGTTTGTCATTGTCTGACTCTTGCCTGTTTAGTGATCATGTCTTTAAATAAAAGCTTGCATATGGATCCACACGCCTCTCGTCCCTGTCGCCCCGTTACAAAGTCAGAGATGGAAGAAAGGAAAGAGAGAATAGACGGGAAGTCAAGGAATGAAGTTCAATCTGTGGAGTGAAGATAGGATGAGAGGAGCAAAATGTAGATGCACAATATAAAGCTTTAAAATATGGACATATATAAAAAGTTAATTTAAAGTGTTTAAAAAACATACACTGAACAAAATTATAAATGCAACACCTTTGTTTTTGCTACCATTTTTCATGAGCTGAACTCAAAGATCTAAGACTTTTTTATGTACACAAAAGGCCTATTTCTCTCAAATATTATTCACAAATCTGTCTAAATCTGTGTTAGTGAGCACTTCTCCTTTGCCGAGATAATCCATCCACCTCACAGGTGTGGCATATCAAGATGCTGATTAGACAGCATGATTATTGCACAGGTGTGCCTTAGGCTGGCCACAATAAAAGGCCACTCTAAAATGTGCAGTTAAACTAGTTTGTATTTAATATTTAGTCCTAGTATTTTAAATTTGTGATTAATCATGATTAATCACACACGATTACATTTTTTAATCGATTGGCAGCACTAATATATATATATATTAAACAACACAAATTCAAGATAGATATAAAAATTCAGTGTTCTTTTTTTGCAAACATACTTTTCAAAAAAGTCACTGCAGATATTCTTTACAAAGTAAAAGTACATAAAAGTGTGTAACACATAAACAGTACATGTAGGCTATACATATACAGTAACTTTATAAAAAATAATAAATAAATAATATATTATAAATAATAAATAAGCACAAGTCAACCCTGCCATACCAAACAAGACCACAGGGAGATGCCAGCAGACTGCATAATATACAGATCCATTCAGAATCACTAAACACACCAAAAATTAAACGAAAAATGAAAACATTATGAATGTGTGGAAACTCCATGATCTGGTTGACATCATCAGTGAACAATTCCTCTGTCAGAATAAGTAATGGTGTTTTCTTTTCTTTTAAATATAATCCCAAAGATTAAGCTTGTTCTTCTTTCTTGTGTATCTGGATTTACTTGTCAAAATTCTTTGTAATGTTCAGTTGTTTCTGGAATATATATACATTTCTCCAAAACATGCTTCTTCGGTGAGCATCTGCTTTTAAGACACTCACTGTATAATTTTTGATCATCTGTCTTGCTGTGGATTTGTGGAGTCCAAATTCTTTACAGATGGTTTTGTAACCTTTTCCAGCCTGATCAACAGCAACTCTTTTTCTGAGATCCTCAGAGATCTCATTTGTTCTTGTCATGATTCACTTCCACAAACATGATCAGACTTTGATAGATCACTGTTCTTTCTATAAAACAGGGCAAACACTGACACCTGATAGTCATTCCGCTGATTGAAAACACCTCTGAACAGATGGACTCTAATTTCACCTTCAAATTAACAGTTAATTCTAGAGATTCACGTACTTTTGCAATGCACATATATGTAACACTGGATCATTTTTCTCAATAAATGGTGACAAAGAAAATATTTTTGTCTCATTTGTTTGATTGGGTTCTCTTACTTTCAGGACTTGTGTGAAAATCTGATGATGTTTTGGGTCATATTCATGCAGACATATGTATTTATGCATGTATGTATGTATAAAACAACTATATCAGTGGTTTGGGGCGGAAAGGCCTAACTATAAGCTAAATTATAACTATGATGCAAGATGAATTGGAAGATTGAGCATTCTCAAAAAGACACAAGAAATAAAAATCAACTATATGACTTTTACTCAAATATCTTGTACACCAACAATACAAAAATAAGTGTAAAATGGCTTCTTTTGAAGCTAAATTGAGGAAAGAAAATATCTGTTGTCCTCTTACGTTACTGTGTTATAGATCATTATACAGACAAAAACACAAGTTCTGACAGTGGTGAGTAATGTTGAGATGTCTGGTCTGGCTGCTGATGGGATTGTTGAGCACACAGCTGTAGGTGTTGTTATCCTGATATTCCACCTCCAGAGGTAGAGAGAGACTGATGCTGAGATCAGACACACTGATGCTGGACAATAAACTGTTTCCTTTGTACCAGGAGAGAGTCACATGACCCACATTCACCACTGAACACACCAATGAACAATATGATGATGATGATGAACATTGTGAAGAGTTACTGCTGACGACAGGAACAGGCAGACGAGCTGAAAACATGAGAGAATTAACAGAAATACGGGTGGTTTGATCTGTTGGTGGACGAACATCTTTTAGATGAGTGTGTGTTTTCACTGCATGTGTGTTTAGTTTGTAGATAAAGTGTTTTTCCTGTCCTGCTACTATGAACGGCTTTTTATGACTTTTTAATATGAAAATAAAAAATAAATAAATGAATTAAAAAAAAACAAGATGAGGAACTGTTTGACGGAGAGAAACAATAACAATAAATAGTGTTTCTGTCATTGGTGAATATCATTCAGTCATTCACTTCATTTTCTTTTGAGGAATGTTAAAATATTCAAAAGTTGAATATGTTTAAATCAATCCAATAAATGAAAACCTGAGCTTTGACTCAAAACATAATAATTTTCACATTATGTCACATGAATCCTACAATCATCTGTTGTTGTGACGCTGATATTCAAAACCCACTGGTGCCACTCGATACAGCAACAAAAGTGATGACAGCAGAAAGTTGTAAATAATCAAAGATATTGGTAAAATCTATTGTATGTATCATTACAGCTTCTGGTCTCTCTTCAGGTCCTCTTGCAAGAAATAAACCAAAGTAATCTGTTTAATTGAGTTTTTTATTATAGGCAAAAGGTGACAGTGATCAGGTAGATGTTTTATTTGGTTCATTATATTGTTTTTTTCAGCAGTTTCTCTTCGTGAACAGAAGCACTTATTTATAGCGTAGCCATTATTGCTGTTATTACATAAGGACATTTTCTGTTTTACACACTAAAAAGCAATGATTTACATATCACATGTAGGCTATATAATACTGCACACATCTAGCCTATGTATTCGATATTTAATTTTATGTTTATTTAAATAAGATAAAAACCAATGTGATACAAAAAACAGCTTGGCAAAAAAAATAAAAATAATTGATATTATTGATACTTATTTGATCTTTTTTGGGGGGTGACATTTGCATACACAGGATCCTTCTTTGATTTCTGCAAAGAAAAAATAGTCAATCTGATCCAACTGTGTTGAAACTGTCACGGTTCATAGATCCAATGTCTCTCTCTAGTCTCGTGCTTTGTTGTTTACATGTGAGTGGGTGTGTCCGGATCGTTACCGTTGATCAGTATCCAGCTGCAATCACTCTTCGTCACCAGCTGCCACTCATCTCACCTCCTATAAATACTTACCACCTTCTCATCTCCTTTGTCAGATCGTTTTCATGAAGTCTATGTTGTCTGAGCCTGTTTCCGTGCTTCGTGTCCCGTCTTCAGTTCCTGTGTTCCGGTTTCACGTCGTGTTGGATCGCCTATGTGTCTGGCTCCGTCATCCGTCATCAGAGCACGCTGCACTTCATCCATCACGCCACGCCTGACCATCAAAGTCCCTGTGCCACCGCCTGCATCACCCGGATCTATCTCACTCCATTTTTACTTTCAATAAACAGTTTTACTTGCAATTGTATCCTCGTTCATGTTGTAACAGAACGATCTGACCAAGAATGGATACAGCAAGTACATCAGCGCCTACCATGGAGGACTGTTTGAGCAACAGCATGGCTCGTTTGGACATTCAAGAAAAGAATTTACACGATACTGGTCGCGCTGTTCAGGCGTTAGTGGCGCAGGTGTCCGAGCTCACCCAGCAGATCCAACAGCTACGAGTTCCCACTGCGCCGCCAACACCGCCGCCTCCCCACACCATCGGAGAGCCCATCCCAGTCGGAGCCACGCCTACCTACCCCAGAGCCCTATTCAGGTGATCCAAAATTTTGCAGAGCCTTTCTAACCCGGTGTTCCATGCATTTTTCTCTCCAACCCAAGACTTTCCAGACCGAGCGATCCAAAGTCGCTTTTGTACTCACCCTCCTGACTGGGAAAGCGGCGTTATGGGGAACGGCGGTGTGGGAGAATGAAGATCCGTGCTGCGTCTCGTTCCAGGAGCTCTCCGCTGAGATGAAAAGAGTTTTCGACCGGGCGGCCGGCGGAAGAGAAGCTGCTAGAATGCTGGCTGATTTACGGCAAGGAGAGAGGTCAGTGTCAGACTTTTCAATAGAGTTCCGGACCCTAGCAGCGGAGAGCAAATGGAACGAGGAGGCGCAGTGGGACATGTTCCTGCATGGGCTGGCTGACCGCGTCCAGAGAGAGATCTATGCTTTGGACCTGCCCCAATCTCTTAATGAACTCATTGCCTTAGCCCTCAGAGTTGATGCTCGACTAGCCCGAGTGGGAGGTCACGCTACGAGGAGACGCCCTCTGGCAGGTGCCGAGGGTCCACAATTTGGAGGCGGGGACGCGGTCAGCCCCGTCGACGATCACGAGCCCATGCAGGTTGGTCGAGCTCGGCTTTCCCGGGAGGAGAGGGAGAGGCGGAGGTCCCAGGGCCTTTGCTTATACTGTGGAGGGGCCGGACACTATGCTTACAACTGTCCGGTAAAAGGCCAAGCCCGATAGTAAGTGTGAGGCTACTGTCGGGTGGGATCTCTGCTGAGAAGACCTCACCAACATCTACCCTTCTCCCGGTAAGACTGAGATGGTCAACACTCACTCACGACTGTCAAGCACTCTTGGACTCCGGGGCAGAAGGTAATTTCATGGACCACTCATTCGCACGCCAATTCAAGATTCCCTCAAACCCCTCACACATCAGATTGCTGTACACGCACTCAATGGACAAGAACTTCCCACCATCACTTTTGCCACAGAAGACATCACCCTCATCACATCAGGCAACCACACTGAAATCATCTCTTTCTATATCCTGGACACTCCCTTGCACCCATTGTCCTTGGTCACCCTTGGCTCACCCGTCACAACCCTAAAGTGGACTGGCAGCTCAAGTCTGTGTCTTCGTGGAGTAACCAGTGTCATAAGTCTTGTCTATTGTCTGCCTGTCCGTCTGTTTCTGTCTCTGTGTTGCAGGAGGAGGCAGTGGATCTGTCTAACGTGCCCACAGAGTACCTGGACCTGAAGGAGGTGTTCAGTAAGTCTCGGCTGCTTCTCTCCTCCGCATCGTCCCTATGACTGTGCCATAGAATTATTACCAGGTACGGCTCCGCCCAAGGGCAAGTTATATTCACTCTCGACACCAGAGAGGGAGGCTATGGAGAAATATATTTCTGATTCTCTAGCAACAGGGTTCATTCGCCCTTCCTCTTCTCCAGCGGGGGCGGGGTTTTTTTGTGGGGAAGAAGGACGGATCTCTGCGACCTTGTATTGACTACCGAGGGTTGAACAACATCACGGTAAAGAATACTTATCCTTTGCCGTTGATGTCTTCAGCCTTCGAGAGGTTGCAAGGAGCATCCATCTTCACAAAATTAGACTTACGTAATGCTTATCATTTGGTCCGCATCAGGAGGGGATGAGTGGAAGACCGCGTTTAACACCCCAGAGGACATTTTGAATACTTGGTTATGCCTTCGGCTTTCCAATAGTCCAGCGGTCTTCCAGGCACTCGTCAATGATGTGCTGCGAGATATGATAGATCAGTTCATTTATGTCTACCTGGACGATATACTGATTTTTTCTTCTTCTCTCCAGGAACACGTGCAGCACGTCCGACGAGTGCTTCAGAGGTTGCTAGAGAATGGGCTTTTTGTCAAGGCGGAGAAATGCGATTTTCATGCACAGTCTGTTCCATTCCTAGGGTACATCGTGTCGGTTGAGGGAATGCGCATGGATCCTGAGAAGATCAAGGCTGTGGTAGAGTGGCCAAGTCCAGAGTCTCGTAAGGCCCTACTGAGATTTCTGGGGTTCGCCAATTTCTACCGGCGTTTTATTCGCAACTTCAGCCAACTAGCCGCACCTCTGACCGCCTTGACCTCCCCCAGAACGACGTTCAGGTGGTCAGACGCAGCCGAGGCTGCGTTTGCCAAACTGAAGGGTTGCTTCGTTTCAGCCCCCATCCTGATAACCCCTGATTCATCACGCCAGTTCGTGGTGGAGGTCGATGCATCAGAGGTGGGGTAGGAGCAGTGTTATCCCAGCGCTCTCTCAGACGACAAGATGCATCCTTGCGCGTTTTGTCTCATCGTCTATCTCCTGCCGAACGCAATTATGACATTGGGAACAGAGAGTTGTTGGCAGTCAAGTTAGCATTGGAGGAGTGGCGGCACTGGTTAGAAGGGTCGGGGTACCTTTTATCGCTTGGACCGATCACAAGAACTTAGAATACATTCGGACGGCTAAAAGATTGAACTCCAGGCAGGCTCGGTGGGCACTTTTTTCGGTCGTTTCGATTTTACTCTCTCATACCGCCCGGGTTCCAAAACATCAAACCCGATTCTTTATCGCGCATTTTTGATCGTTCGAACGCCCGTCTACTCCCGAGTGCATTTTACCGAGACTCTATTCATCTCCACACTTGTATGGGAGGTCGAATCGAAGGTCAAGAAGGCCTTAGAAGGGGTAACGCCCGGTCGGTTGCCCACCGAATCGCTTATTTGTGCCTGAGGGTCTGAGGTCCAGCGTCATTCAGTGGGGGCATTCTTCCAATGTGGCTTGTCATCCAGGAGTTACTCGCACTGGATTTTTAGTCAAGCAACGATTCTGGTGGCCGCTCATGGCTCGTGACATTCACAATTTTGTTTTGGCTTGCTCAGTTTGTGCCACTGGTAAGACTTCCAATCGACCCCAGATGGGTTACTCCAACCGCTGCCGGTCCCTTCGAGACCCTGGTCCCACATCGCTAGATTTTGTTACCGCCTCCCCTCTCAGGGTCACACGGTAGTTTTGACCGTGGTGGACCGGTTCTCGGCGGCTCATTTCATTCCCTTGCCCAAATTACCCTCAGCCAAGGAGACAGCGATGATTGTCGTTGACCATGTCTTTCGGTTACATGGCCTCCCGACGGACGTGGTCTCTGACAGAGGACCCCAATTTGTGTCCAAATTTTGGCGAGAATTTTGTAAGCTTCTGGGGGCGACTGTCAGTCTGTCCTCAGGGTTCCACCCCAGAGCAATGGCCAAACTGAGAGAGCCAACCAGGATTTGGAAAGAACGTTACGATGTTTGGTTTCCAAGAATCCTTCCTCATGGAGTCAACAACTCTATGGTGGAGTACGCCCACAACACGTTGCCAGTGTCATCTACGGGCCTATCTCCGCTTGAGTGTAGCGAGGGTACCAGCCACCAATTTTTCCTAGTCTGGAATCCAGTCGCGGTCCCTCCGCTCACGCCTTCGTCCAGAGGTGTCATCGCACGTGGACTAGAGCCCGTGAGACTCTACTCCAGGTGGGGTTGCGCACCAAGGCCAAAGCCGATCGCCACCGGTCTAGGCCTCCCGTATACGTCGCTGGTCAAAAAGTGTGGCTTTCTACCAAGAACATTCCTCTCCGCTCCGTGTCTAATAAACTTGCTCCCAAATTCATTGGCCCATTTACTGTCACCAAGATCATTAGTCCGGTGGCAGTCCGCCTCAACCTGCCTCCAGTGTACAGGAGGATTCACCCCGTCTTTCATGTATCCAAAATTAAACCCGTATTTCATTCTCGTATTAATCCGCCTACACCGGTTCCTCCCCCGCCGCGACTCGTAGATGGAGAACCCACTTATTCGGTCAATCGTGTGCTGGACTCAAGGCGGAGGGGACGCGGATTCCAGTACTTGGTGGACTGGGAAGGTTACGGTCCAGAGGAGAGAAGTTGGGTACCCGCTAGAGACATTCTGGATCACTCCCTTATCGATGATTACAATCGACAGGTAGGTTCTGGGAACGCCATGAGGCGTTCCTAGGGGAGGGGTACTGTCACGGTTCATAGATCCAATGTCTCTCTAGTCTCGTGCTTTGTTGTTTACATGTGAGTGGGTGTGTCCGGATCGTTACCGCTGATCAGTATCCAGCTGCAATCACTCTTCGTCACCAGCTGCCACTCATCTCACCTCCTATAAATACTTACCACCTTCTCATCTCCTTTGTCAGATCGTTTTCATGAAGTCTATGTTGTCTGAGCCTGTTTCCGTGCTTCGTGTCCCGTCTTCAGTTCCTGTGTTCCGGTTTCACGTCGTGTTGGATCGTCTATGTGTCTGGTTCCCGTCATCCGTCATCAGAGCACGCTGCACTTCATCCACCACGCCACGTCTGACCATCAAAGTCCCTGTGCCACCGCCTGCATCACCCGGATCTATCTCACTCCATTTTTACTTTCAATAAACAGTTTTACTTGCAAATTGTATCCTCGTTCATGTTGTAACAGAAACATTTTAAAACATTCAGAGTGAATGAATGCAGACCAACATTTAAGAGACCAAATGTTTCTGTAAACAATTAATTCGCTATAGCTTAAAAACTCACAGTCCTGAAAATTTGTAGAACTGAACATAATTTGAGTAACAGGGGGTGATTTCCATCATTTTTACTCCACAAGATTGGGCTACTAGTAGGCGTTCATGAATCAGGCCGGATCACTGTTTGCCTCCTATAGGTTACGCCCGTCATTTGCATACGATGCATTTGCATTGCCGGCGGTCAGTGTCCCGTACCGGAGGAATCCGATTATCCGTTTATCCAAATTAATGATGTGCGATCGCATCGTCGCTGATAATCAGCCTCTTGTAGTATTCAGCGCTAAAATAATCTTATTTACTTGCAAGTGCAAATGCATTAGGGCCTACCAAACAAATATAAACACTGCTTTATTCACCTGTTTTCATGATGGGCTAATACATAGACATATGCAACAAATGCCCATTAAACATTTTCACATGCACTTTTTTTTTTTTTTTTTAAGCGTATAGGCTACGTCTTTTTCTTCCTACGATGCTGCGTTTGATGAATTGATGAATTCATTACACAAAATGTATTTGTGTCTCGCCGATATAGCTGGGAGCTGTTTCATAAAACAAGTTTATCAAATAAGCCAGGTTTATTTCAGTTAGTCTGACTAAAGGTGCGTTCACGCCATATCATAATAACCATAATACCAACTTGTAAAAAGCGTCCACGTCCTCATAGAAGTGGTAATTACAACTTGTGAACTAGGAGTTTTCTGAGAGCTATGGCTTGTACCACGTGACCGCGGCACCTCACGCGGAACCAGCGAAAGTATAGTACATATAAATGAAGTGTATATTATTGAGTACAGATTTTAATTACATTGAATTAATTTTTCCCATAAAATACTATGCTTACACTTTTCGAGCATTAAATGCTCAATTAAAACGAATTAATGAATTAATGCTGAATTAAAATGAATTCTTGTGACAATAAAATGTTATCTTTGTCTGACAAAATATTCTCCTCATTATTCTACCTTAAGGTACACATAATAAACCATGGTTTTACCAAAGTAACCATAGTTAAACTATGGTTTTTGTAGTAAAACCACAGTAACTACATAATAAACCAAGGTTTAACTATGGTTTTTGTAATAAAACCATAGTAACTACATAATAAACCATGGTTTAACTATGGTTTTTGTAGTAAAACCACACATAATAAACCATGGTTTTACCACAGTAACCATAGTTAAACTATGGTTTTTGTAGTAAAACCACAGTAACTACATAATAAACCATAGTTAAACTATGGTTTTTGTAGTAAAACCACAGTACCTACATAATAAACCATGGTTTAACTATGGTTTTTGTAGTAAAACCACACATAATAAACCATGGTTTTACCACAGTAACCATAGTTAAACTATGGTTTTTGTAGTAAAACCACAGTAACTACATAATAAACCATGGTTTAACTATGGTTTTTGTAATAAAACCATAGTAACTACATAATAAACCATGGTTTAACTATGGTTTTTGTAATAAAACCATAGTAACTACATAATAAACCTGTCATGAATCTAGTCTGCACTTCCATTAACCCTCCACTAGAGGTCACCCGCTCACCACGTGGACTTGCACACCACACATCACATGGACTCCAATTCCCATCATCCAACACTGATCACAGCTGTCACCAATCACTCATTGCATCAATCACAGGCACACCTGATCCCACGCACACACTAATCACACACACTATTTCAACCCTGGACTTTCCCTGCCACACTGCCGAGTATTGTTTGCGTTTACTGCTCTCATAGCTGTAGCAACTCTCTGAGCCCCTGTTAGTTTCCCTAGTGTTCCCCTGCCTGTCTTGGATTGTTTTCCCGTGTTTATTCTAGCCCGTGTTCCCTGGATTATCTCTCTGCCTTGCCCTCTGGATTCTGTTCGCCGATCGCCGACCTTTGCTTGCCCTAGGATTACTCTTTGTCTTGTCTCTGCCATACCTGTTTGCCATTGCACGACCCTGCCTGTATTTATGACCATGCCTATGAATAAAAGCTTGCAGATGGATCCGCATGACTCACGTCTCGTCAGCCTCGTTACAGAATACTCGGCCGCACGAGGATCCAGCGGCTTTCATGAACAATACTGGCCGGGTATGTACACTGCAAAACAATTATTAGCCCTCAAGCAGGGTATGCGATCACTTGAGGACTTTATCCTGGAATATCTCGACGTTGCTAATAATTGTGATTTTCCAGATGATGTCTTGATCGACTTTTTTTGTGACAGCATTAATCAGCCACTAAAGACTAGGCTTATTTGTGAGGGTCCACGCTCCTCACTCAGTCAGTTTTTGGACTATGCTCTGTTGTGTGTGGGCTCATTATACATTGTGGGTGTCGCGGATGAGGAACGCGACACCGCATCTACGACGATAATGGCGGACGCACCAGAGCACGCTCACAAAATGGCGGCCACAACAACACCCGTTCAAGTCACAGCTGATCTTCATGAGTTAAGTCAGGTCACAGCTGCTCATCCAGAGTCACAGCAGCGCGTCACAGCTGCTCGCCCAGAGTCACAGCAGCGCGTCACAGCTGCTCGTCCAGAGTCACAGCAGCGCGTCACAGCTGCTCGTCCAGAGTCACCGCAGCACGTCACAGCTGCTCGTCCAGAGTCACAGCAGCACGTCTCAGCTGTTCGTCCAGAGTCACCGCAGCACGTCCACAGCTGCTCGCCCAGAGTCACCGCAGCACGCGTCACAGCTGCTCGTCCAGAGTCACCGCAGCACGTCACAGCTGCTCGTCCAGAGTCACCGCAGCACGTCACAGCTGCTCGTCCAGAGTCACCGCAGCACGTCACAGCTGCTCGTCCAGAGTTACCGCAGCACGTCCACAGCTGCTCGTCCAGAGTCACAGCAGCGTCACAGCTGCTCGTCCAGAGTCACAGCAGCACGTCACAGCTGCTCGTCCAGAGTCACAGCAGCACGTCACAGCTGTTCACGTCTCAGCTGTTCATCCAGAGTCACAGCATGTCTCAGCTGATCTCCTAGAGTCTCGTCACATTACAGCTAGTCATCCAGAGTCATGTCATGAGTCAAGTCACGTCTCTGTTGATCTTCCAGAGTCACAGCCCGTCACGGCTGACACACCCAGATCATCAAGGTCAGTCTTCCACTATCCCAATTTGATATCTAGTTTGAGGGATGTACCGCTGGTGTCTGCACGCACTGCTGGTATCCCCAAACCAACTCACACTAACCCTCCTGTTCTTATGCATATTCCCCTGTCCGAGGCACTTCCCCTGATGGGAATCGCTTTATGTTGCGTTTGGGCTGCGTACACCACCGCAGAACTGCCCGAGGTGGCGGCACACGCTGCAGAACCTTCCGAAGCGGCCGGGCTCGCCTCAGCCTCTTGTATGGTGGTGGCGCCCTGCAATGTTCTCTCGGTCTGTCGAGTTGCGGTCGAGGAGACTGTTACCGCTGTAGAACCTCCAGAGGTGGCGGCAACCGCTGCAGAACCTCCGGAGGTGTCGGTGGTATCCACTCACCAACTCTCGTCTTGCTCTGCCACGGCCACAGAGGCCGTCCTTGATTCCTCGTCCTGTCCTGTCGCAGCCAGAAGGGCTGTCCCTGAACTCACGTTCTGTCCTGTCACGGCTATGGAGGCCGTCTACAACTCCTCGTCCTGTCCTGTCGCAGCCGGAAGGGCTGTCCCTGAACTCTCGTTCTGTCCTGTCACGGCTATGGAGGCCGTCAATGAACTCTCGTGCTGTCCTGTCACGGCTATGGAGACCGTCAATGAACTCTCGTTCTGTCCTGTCACATCTATGGAGGCCGTCAATGAACTTTCTGTGTTCCCTGCCTCGGCCCTTGGGTCCGTGCATGTTCTCTCTCCTCTTTATGTCTCCATTCTCCCTAGGTCCCAGGCTCTGCTGTGGGTTCCTGAGCCGTCGTTGTGGGCTCCTGCTCTATCTGCTCCACCGTGGTGGTCTTCTGCTCCACTTGCTTCGTCTGCTCCGCTGTGGTGGTCCACTATCTGGCTCTGGTGGTCTTCTGCGCTGCCCTGGTGGGCTCAAGTCCCGTCTGGTCCACCCTGGTGGGCTCAAGTCCCGTCTGGTCCACCCTGGTGGGCTCAAGTCCCGTCTGGTCCACCCTGGTGGGCTCAAGTCCCGTCTGGTCCGCCCTGGTGGGCTCAAGTCCCGTCTGGTCCGCCCTGGTGGGCTCAAGTCCCGTCTGGTCCGCCCTGGTGGGCTCGTGTCCCGTTGGCTCCGCCCTGGTGGGTTCCAGTCCCGTTGGCTCCGCCCTGGTGGGTTCCAGTCCCGTTGGCTCCGCCCTGGTGGGTTCCAGTCCCGTCCACTCTGCCCTGGCTTCCTGCTCTGCCAGCTCTACCTCGGTCCCAGATCACTCCGCTTCCACAAGGCCCTGGCCCTCCATCCCTCCCCCTGTTCCGCCTCCGCTCCACCTCCCTCCTGATTATAGACTGTGGGGAGCGTCTGGAAGCCGCTCTTAGGGGGGGGGGCTCTGTCATGAATCTAGTCTGCACTTCCATTAACCCTCCACTAGAGGTCACCCGCTCACCACATGGACTTGCACACCACACATCACATGGACTCCAATTCCCATCATCCAACACTGATCACAGCTGTCACCAATCACTCATTGCATCAATCACACGCACACCTGATCCCACGCACACACTAATCACACACACTATTTCAACCCTGGACTTTCCCTGCCACACTGCCGAGTATTGTTTGCGTTTACTGCTCTCATAGCTGTAGCAACTCTCTGAGCCCCTGTTAGTTTCCCTAGTGTTCCCCTGCCTGTCTTGGATTGTTTTCCCGTGTTTATTCTAGCCCGTGTTCCCTGGATTATCTCTCTGCCTTGCCCTCTGGATTCTGTTCGCCGATCGCCGACCTTTGCTTGCCCTAGGATTACTCTTTGTCTTGTCTCTGCCATACCTGTTTGCCATTGCACGACCCTGCCTGTATTTATGACCATGCCTATGAATAAAAGCTTGCAGATGGATCCGCATGACTCACGTCTCGTCAGCCTCGTTACAAAACCATGGTTTAACTATGGTTTTTGTAATAAAACCATAGTAACTACAAAATGTACCATGGTTTTACCATAGTAACCATAGTTAAACTATGGTTTTTGTAGTAAAATCATAGTAACTACATAATGAACCATGGTTTAACTTTGGTTTTAGTAGTAAAACCATAGTAACTACGAAATTAATCATGGTTTTACTGCAGTAACCATGATTTATCTATAGTTTTTTTGTAGAAAACCATAATTGCAAAAAGAACTGGTTTACCACAGCATTTGCAGTAGAACCATTACAAAATAACCCATGGTTTTTCAACAGTATTAACTACAGATTTAGTTATTTCTTACTCTTAAAAAAAAAATAGGGCTCAATAAAATAATCATAATTAATCTCATGATTTCTGAAAATGAAACAATCAAATTTGGCAAATGTGTTGTCAGTTATTACAAAAAATACACTCTTAAAAAATGGTTATTTGGCAGGGTGTATGGTTCCATGAAGAACCTTTAATATCCAAAAGAATCTATCCATTGCACAAAAGGTTATTTAGACTATTTAATGGTTCTTCACAATCAACATTTTGTAATTTTTTTTTTTTTTCTGGAAAGTGAGATCAAGTGAGTTAAATTTTCCTAGCTGCCTGGTCCAGAACTCATTCCAGACTCATTTTCTTTTGGTTGTGTTCAATTAAAGCTCAATAAAGTATTAATTTTTAGTTATAAATAGTGTTGTGGTGTTTTAATTAAAAAGACCAGTAGATCAGTTATACTTTTACTCCTATTTTAATGCTGTTTTGCATGACTCAAAAGCAAAGTTTAGTATAAAAGCATGTTTTAAAATGAATATATATATATATATATATATATATATATATATATATATATATATATATATTTTTTTTTTTTTTTACTTTATCTCACTATCATACATTTTGCACCAATGTATTGGTCATAGAACTAATTCGCGATTTAAATAGAGATTTTAAGAGGTTAGTGAATGCTGCATGACTGTGATGTGTTTAAATGGGCGTGCCCGATGAATCCTGGAGTCTCATTCAAACTCTGCAGCGGAGGGAGTTGCCATGGAAACGGTGCGGTGTAACTGACAAACAGTAAATCTCCGTTTCTCGCTGCTGTTTTCACTGCTTTCAGGTGAGTTTAGTCCCTAAAATCACACAAATATCCCATACAACTGTTCCAGACACTTTCTTACATGTAACTGACATGTTTCTGTTGAATATTTACTTCACAGAAATGTTTTACAGTCTTCGAAAAAGTCCGCTAGCATCTGTTTTCAGACGAGGTATGTTAGGCTACTCTAAAGCTTGAGCTCTTATTTATGAAAGTTTGGGCTTTTAATTACATCTTTATATGTAGATGAGATGTTCTGATAGCTTTGTAAAGGGTTTGCTGTCAGTTTGTCGATGGTTTATTGGAAGTTGTCTAACTTATTTAACCTAAAATATGCGCTGTACTGTTAATGGGTGACGTCACTTACACGAAGCACAAATGAACTGAATCTAACAGTAGTTCAAAAGTGCTTTGATCTTTCATGGTAAATGAATATTGATAAATAAAAAAATAAAATAATAATAATTGTTCTGTGGTTAAGTTGAGACATATTGTCAAGTACCCATACTCGAAATTGGTGCTCTGCATTTAACCCATCCAAGTGCACACACACAGCAGTGAGTAGTGAACAAATGCACACACACACACACACACACAGAGCAGTGGGCAGCCATTGCTCCAGCACCCGGGGAGCAATTAGGGGTTTGGTGCCTTGCTCAAGAATCGACCCGGCAACCTTCAAATTACAAGCCCGACTCCCTAACCATTAGGCCACGACTACCCCCGTTTCCTGGTTTCAGGGAGTGATAATATAATCTTTCTACAAAGGAAGAGAAGCTCCAAGATTTCAAAATTTCTGAAGGGAGCTGCTGACAGAAATGCAGAAAACACAGGTGAGCAATAGAAGAAACATGCATTCATATGCATTTTTTTCACAACATATTTTCTTATATCACCATGCATCTGTTATATTACAGTTCATTAAAGGAAGGTTTTGACAGGTAGTGACACAAACCTAAATACATGAACGTTAATAATTTTATTTTAAGAAATTGTTTGTGTATGTGTGTGTGTATGTACCGTTTTCTTTTCTGCGTTTCACTTCTGCTCTAGCTTGCTTCCTTTAAACAAAGCTAAATATCGTTGGCTCTGTGATAAATTGCATATTATGTTTCTAGATTACGATGGCCGTGCAGCAGAGGAGCGGAGGAGAGGAGGAGTCTCCTGTCGGACAACATCGCTATGAACCATGTGACTAGTAAGTAAAACCTCAAACATACAGGACACTACTGTTCAAAAATTAGAGGTCGGTATGATTTAAAAAATGTTTTTTGAATGTGTTTTTTAAGTAAGTCTTCTGCTCACCACTACTGCATTTACTTGATTAAAAATACAGTAAGAACAGAAATATTGTAAAATATTATCATTTAAAATACCACTTTTTTATGTGAATATATTTTAAAATTTCAGCATCATTACTCCAGTCTTCAGTGTCACATGATCCTTCAGAAATCATTCCAAGATGCTGACATTTGTGGTAAGAAAAGAAAGAAATTAATACTTTTATTAATCAAGGGTGTATTACATTTATCAGAAGTAACAGTGAAGACATTTATAATGTTGGAAAAGATTTCTATTTACTAAATTGTTTAATACATTTAATAAATGTTGTTAATTGTACTTTCTATTCATCAAAGAATCCTGAACAAGGTATCACCGTTTCCACAAAAATGTTAAGAAGCAAAAACTGTTTTCAACAGTTTAAATCATTCTAAATCATATTAGAATGATTTCTGAAGGACCATGTGACCCTGTAGACTGGAGTAATGATGCTGAAAATTCAGCTTTGATCACAGGAATAAATTACAATTTACAATATATTAAAATAGACAACAGTTCTTTTTAACGTGTAATTATATTTTGCAATATTACTATTTTCTCTGTATTCTTGATCAAATAAATGCAGACTTGGTGAGCAGAAGAGATTTTTTTCCCCCAAAAAACACTAATGTTTTCAAAATCTTGGCAGTTACTGTATAACAATTGTGACTATATTGCTTAAATACCATTAATTGGATGGATTTGTGGCCCAAGATCCTGGGATAGGCTTCAGCCCCCAAGACCCTAGAGAGGATAAGTGGTTTGGAGAGTGAATAGATGGATGCATGAACTTCCAAAATACTTTGATTTTGTTTCTATTCTGACTGCTGTTCAGCTTAAAAATACCTTTCCATTATAGTTCTTTGTCATTTTGCATCATTATACCTGTGCTAAACCTATTAAAATTAAGAAACTAATGAAAGGTTGTTTTTTTTTACAGGATCCTATGTACCCAGCCTCAACCATTCATCAGAAGGACTGTGAAAGCGGGAACTCTGAACCACCAGTGGCAGTTTCCACAGGATGAAAAAGGGCATAGTAGTGGATGATGAGGTACTGACATTAACCTGCCAAAAAAGGTTCCTCTGTGACATCGCCGCGAAACCCCCTTTTTGGTTCTTTCTGGCACCTTTTTTTATGAGTGTAGATGAGTGTGCAACTGACCAATAACAACAAGTATTCCAGCAAGCTGTTTATTAATATATATATATATATATATATATATATATTCTTCTCATTTTTAGGTCCTGAGACCGTATGGGGTGAGGATCAAGACAACCAAACCAAAGGTGGACTGTAACCTACTGGACTATATGATAGACTTCATACTGACAACTATGCCATGTATGCAGCATGACAAGTTTTTGAAAAGAGGGGCATTTCCTTCACCAAGTAAAAGTGTGGAGGATTCATCTGGCCTTCATCGGCCCCCATGAGGTGACTCGATGTAGAATAAATCAACTTGCTTTAGGCTTGAAATGACTGAAATCTTCTAATGTGAGTTGATATCATTTTAAACATTCTTAAAAGTACTTCTCATTTCTTGTGAATGTATTTTGTAGTATGTGTAAAACTTTTCTAATGAAAGAACCTTTTTTACCTTCATTGATATTGTAATCAAGGTTATTAAAGCTATGGACTGCACACATCTGCCTGTGTTGGGCTTGTGTTCACAGGTTGTATAAAACTAGGCCTGGCTGCAACAACTAATCGATAATGAAAATAATCATCAACGAATTTGAATAGTGCATCAAAACAAACAGACCGCTCATAATTCTGACTAAAATACACATTTTGCTAAAATATTTTTTGTTAGAAATTAAGTGTTTAAAACCCTACATGTAACACAAGTAGTCATATTTATGAGAGCAGTAACAGTAAAGGCACTATTGTTGGAACTGTCCATTAATATAATATAATATAATTGCTCTGTTCAGACGAATGATTGTGTTTGTTCCTCGTACCTCTTACCTCTTACAAGTTAAAATTGTGTTTTTTTTTTGTTTAAATTGTTTTAAATTCTGTTTCAAAATAACAAGCAATCTGTTGTTTTTAGGTTTAGAATGTAATGTTTTTATTTTAACACTTTAATGCTTATAATGTACAGCAGAGCCTACATAGATACATTCATTATATTTGTTTTCATAGGCAGGATGTGAAATGACATTCTTTAAAATAATGGATTTAAATTATTTTAATTAAAAAATAATGTATATATTTTAATTATTATTATTATTATTATTTTTGTCATCCAATTACTAATATTAATAAAAAGAAATCTACAGATAAATTGATTATCAAAAAAAATTGTTAGTTGCATGCAGCCCTATAAGATATTGTTAAAGAGGTAGGCGGTATAATGTTGTGTGTGAACACGAAGTCATGTTTATTTGTACAACATGTAATTATTTCTGTAGAGATAATGCATTATTACAGTGAAACAATTTGCTATTTTTATTTAGTAAATTAGCAGAAAACCATCTCTACCACTGCAGTGCTTTATCACTATTTTTTAAATAAAGTTATAGTTCATAGTTCGGAATCATTTTGTCATTTAACAACAATATTTTCTTTCCGATGATGCTATAATAAAGCCTGTATCATAGAATAGTAACTTGTCATTCTGTTTTTATTTTGTAGATGTTTGTTGAATAACTAGGCTTAAATGTAATTTGAGGTACTTTAGTAAGACTATGGTTAAACTATGGTATTACAACCATAGTTCATTTGTGGTACTTGAACCATGGTTTTTTAAAAACCACGGTTCACACCAAAACCATGGTTACTACAGTCATGGTTTACTACAGTTGTACTATAGTATTACTACAATATAACTGTAGTAAAACCATGGTATCAGAACCATGGTTTTTTAAAACCATGGTTTGCACCAAAAAACCACGGTTACTACAGTCATGGTTAACTACAGTTTTACTATAGTAAAACCATGGTTAATTTTCGTAAGGGTATGCTGCTCTAAAAAAGGGGAAAATATATACATATATAGATAGGCTACTATAATGTACTATAATATAAAAACATTATGTAAGTGTTCATACTGTTATTATTTTGTTGTTGTTTGTTTAGGTTAGCAATATTTATCGCCGTCATTAATAATAACAAACAATAAACACAGTTTGTAATTATTTTTTGCCTGACAGGGTTTCTGTGTTCTGCAATATTTAGCAGTAGCATACAAATATAATGTAATGTGTTTTACAGCTGCCAATAACATTTTTACGCGGTCGCGGGTTGACTGTCGCTAGACCTTTTTCTGAATGCGGAAGTATCCCCTGATTAGAACGGTGCTTTACATTTCCAGTTTCTAGTCACATTTACATATTTTCAGAGCCGATAATATAATGTGAAACCTATGAAAGTCATTTAAAAAAATCATGTGGCGCCATTGTTTCATCACGTTAGTGTGTCGCAATGACCGTCTTTTTGCAGTGAAGGACCAGTCATAGTTCAATGAGTGAGAAGATGACATGAAGCGACGCGAGGTTAAGCTGCATTGAAAACAGTTGAGTGCACATACAGCTCCCGATCGGGGTGAAGTTCATGGGATTTTGTACACAGAATGATAAGAGCAAACATTATTTTAACATATATTATTATTTCACACTCAGTATTTTAACTTAAGCGCTGCAAGCCATTTATAGCTACAGTGCCTGACAAGACAGATTTTCTGATTCGCAAAACAAGTATTTTAAAGGAATTCCTTAGCTTACTGCCGTTACTGTGGCAGCCAACAACAGCACAGCATCCCTCCGCACATTTTTATATGTAGTTATGTATTGAAAAAGTTTCAATTAACTTTTTTTTACCCTGTTTTCACGGATTTCTATGGAGACCGGAACACGAGAGCACCCAAACGGAAGTTAGAATCCATCATGATGCTGCTCATCGGTTATTCAGTAAAAAGGTCTATAGAAACGGATAATCCCCAGTCCGAGGACTTGAACAGTACCGAGTTGAACGTCACGTGTTGTCATCTCGGAATTACGGTAATTACGGCAGCATTATTGTCAGTTGATTTGGTTCAAAATTAGTCAGAACAGCTGAAATTGGCTTGTTTGATAAACTTGCTTTATGAAACAGCCCCCTGATGATTTTGAGATTTAATCTTGTAAAAACAAAAGCACAAGCCTTTTTGTCAGGTTTTTGACTCGTCGGGACCAGATGTGAGATCCACCAATCAGAGAGGTTTCCGAATCTCAGTCGATTGTTTGATTGGTTTAAATGAATTAACTGAATTTTCGCTGCTGAAGGTAATAGGCTAACCAAGGCATATCACCCACATCTGTTCACCGACTGTCTGATGCATATTGCATACAAATACATACATACATAAAAATAATGAACTAGCTTCAGCCTGACTGACTGCAACACATCTGGCAACACAGTCATGAATGATCTTACCATTTTTTGTGCTGTTGGTTTACACAATGCTGAATCAGTTCTTGTCTCAGCTGCATTAACAATAGTCACAGCTGTGTTAAAACAACAAAGCTTTCAATATTATACCAAAATGTGTGCCTTAAAAAGCTAAATATTTCAACATAGGCTATTATTGCTTTCTGTACTGACCTGTTTTTCTACATTTTTTGCAGATGTAGACTGCAGCTACAATCAACAGAGATCCAGCAGCAGCAGAAATCAACACTATGTACAATAAAGGTAGGACCTGATCTGTAATGGACAATTCTGTAATAGATAAAATTAGTTATTAACACAAGTGAATTTGTTTGTCTGATCTACAACAAACACTATAACAACATAAATACTGTGTAACAGGTAAATCAATATTAACACCATACCTGAACATGGCTGACAGAGTCCACTGATGTCCAGATGTGTGGTCTGGTTGCTGATGGGATTGTTGAGCACACAGCTGTAGGTGTTTTTATCCTGATATTCCACCTCCAGAGGTAGAGAGAGACTGATGCTGAGATCAGACACACTGATGCTGGACAATAAGCTGTTTCCTTTGTACCAGGAGAGAGTCACATGACCCACATTCACCACTGAACACAGCAATGAACAATATGATGATGATGATGATGATCCTGATGATGGTGAAGAACATTGTGAAGAGTTTCTGCTGATGACAGGAACAAGCAGACGAGCTGAAAACATGAGAGAATAAACAAAAACCTGGGTAAATCTAGTCAGCAATCTTATTTTCACCTCAGTGTGTTAAATGATCTCACAGAATTCCGTGTAATGTTCACGGACTTAATTAACCCCGAATCTGTGGTGGCATCACGGAATCGCCGAAAATTCCATGATGGGCTCACAGAAGGCATCAGCCGTGGTCCATGCACGGATTCACTGGTTCAACACCAGCGCTGCATCGGACCACGTAAAAAGAGTGACTTTCACTGGAGTACCTAACCCCACCCCTACCCTAAACCTACCCAGTTCTGAACAATAATGATGACGAGAAATTATCGCGTCGGCATATTGAAAGTGTTGAACCAGTGGATCCGTGCTCCACGGCTGATGCCTGTCACTGACTTACATTGGTGTCACTTCTGTGAGCCCATCACGGATTTTTTTCTGTGAGCACATCACGGAATTTTCGGCGATTCCGTGATGCCACTACAGATTCCGAGGTTAATTAAATCCGTGAACATTACACGGAATTCTGTGAGATCATGTTGGTTAAATGAGTGTTTAGCGTGATGATGATCAGTGAGAGTCACCTCAAACTATACAATTATTAAGCATTTTAATATTCTGTCATAATCATAAAGTTGTTTACCACAAAAGAAAATCCCCACTTTTCTAAAAAAAAAAAAACAAAATAAAACAAAAAAATAAACACAAAAGAGCCTGTCCATAAATGTTAAAATATTGTGTGAACAACATGAGTGTAAAAAAACAAAACAAAACAAAAAAAACTTTTACCCAAGTATCAAGTGTAGCATTAGCTGATCCACACTGACCTATAGGAATACTACGCCTATCTCAGCATTCATATATAAGGTCCCCCAGCATTATCAGCAGCTTTCAGGTGGCTAAATAGCTAATTACGTGGCAAATCCGGCAGGCAAAACCCCATCATTTCACTAGGAATTGTGCAATTGGGAATTTATCGAGAGGAATTTGTTCCCCTTATGGACTTCACCTCCATTTCACATTGGCAATGTGCATTACGTATCTGTTGTCATTTGCAACATGCTTGTTGCTGCAACACCTATCAAGTCAGGTCGCCTTTATTTTTATAGCACTCTACAGCACAGATTCAAGCAGTTTCGTGGTGATAGACAGAAAATAACATTCATGGTGCAAACGGAATCATTTCTGCTGTGGAGCAGCTGCAAAGAGAAAATGGTTAACGGTCATTGCTCAGTTGAAGACAATTCAGTGTTGATTCTGTTTGAGTATTGAACATGCTTGCTGCTTAAGGCATTGATATTTTCTGTTTGTGTTGGGGGATATCTGCATATGCTTTTGTTTTGGGTGGTTATCGCTGCTCTCCCTGGAGTTCTTTCCCAGAACAAAACCATACTGCCAATCGAAACGGTATGCTAATTGTCAATCATATTTGACAACAGTAGTCCTGACAGAATTATAACTTTGACACAGTTACTCCTTAAACCCTAAATTAATTTTTTTTTGGTGATGACCATCATGCCACAAACGCCACTGATGGAGCTCAACATGTACTTAATATTCCTTAAATAAAACAAGAATATGTGCATGTTTGGACAAATAATCTCTACTCACCATAAACAGAAACACTGAATGTTTTTGAAGATATTTTCACTGCACTTATCTTTACTTCATAGAGTCCAGCGTGTTCAGTTGTGATGTTTGTGATGGTCAGAGATCCAGATTGATCGTCCAGCTTCAGTCTGTCTCTGAATCTCCCATCAGAACCATTAAATGTAAAGATATGCTTATTTTTTTTAATTTTAGCTAAGAGAGACTTTGCAGCTCCAAATTTCCACAGTATGTCATCGTCTTCGTGTATTTCAGTAAGATCAGTGTTTAGAGTGACAGAATCTCCCTCCATCACTGACACTGACTCACCAAACACACCTGATGAACAAACAGATTTTACACAGATTTTAATGCTTCGGAGAGTTTACAAAGTCTGAAATCAGCTGTAGTTTGTAAATAAATGTGAATTGAAAAAAAAAAAATCTGACATGAGCGTAAAATGAACATGATATTTATGGTGTAATTACTACATGAAAAGTTGAATACACTTCAATTCACTTTTTTTTAATTCACTTGTTTTTCATGGTTACTACTGAAAAATTTGCATTTGTAATCTTTCAAAATAAGATAATACCACAGAAAAAGGGCTGAAATTTTCAAAGTGGCTTAATGTAGGATTTGCCCTGGTTGAAGTTACATTATAGCAATTTCCATTATGTTCCATGACTGTTAAAATCTATATATTTATATAGATGTATAACTTACCAATGAGACGCCACCAACACAAACAGAACAGAACAAACATGTGAAACATTACTTTTAAAAAGGCTAATGATGAATAGACTCTCGCCTATATTGAAATGAGACTTGTACTGGTAACCAACCAATGTCTGAGCGAGCTGTTACCACACTGCAGTAACCTTTAGCAGAGTAGAGTAGAGCAGCTGAAAGCCACATGGACTATTAATTCTTTCTTCACTTTATGGTGTGTATGTATAAACCAAGTAGGTGAATTTATACATTTAGGCTTATTTTAGTTTTGTGCTTAAAATGTTAGTTTCTTAAGGCCACTTTATATAGAAGGAAAGGAGTTGTTGATTTTGGATGGTGTTTTGTCCATTTAAATGCAGATGCTGATCATTGTCTATGTAATTGTTCATTCTATATGAACCATGTGTATCAATTTAGTTAATTCTAATCATGTGTTATATTTAATTTATTATTTTTATTATATGCCTTTTTCAGACCACACACGCCATTTGCCAAAAATAGTCAAACTGGATTGCATATAAACAATTAGATGAGTGTGCAAAACTTTCTTAATTTTATGCTAAAATGATTTTAAACGGGTTATCAAATTTACTTCAATAAATAAATTATCAATTATTGTATATGAAAAAAAAATAACAAAAAATAGTTAATACTACTAATACCGTCTCACATTGTGACTCTCTCAGCGCATCTTCTGAGTCAAAGTGCAAGCTGCTGTGGTTGGTTCTCTGTAGAGATGTTGTTTGAGTTAGGCAAGCAGCTTGTAGGTGAGAGGAGGATTCAGTGTATGAAGTTTCGAGTTTAGTTTGTAGGTGAAGAGTTATTACCTTCACAAAACAGTTTTAGAGTCAAATAAAAAAATGCTTAATTAATCAAAAAGAGTCAAAACTGAGTCAGAGGTCAAATACTTTTGGAATGGTATTAAAGCATTTATTGTAGCGTCAGTCATAGTCTCGCAATGCCTCTGGCTCGGTGTATTTCTATAGCCATGGGGGACTTTTTTCTTATGTTTACCTTGTTTTATTATTTAAAAAATATAATAACTATAATAATAAACTAGTTGAAATCCGCTTTACTGGCAGTATAAACGTAGCCCATACTGTAGTATACAATATTTTACAAAAGAAACACGACGAAAATATTTTTTTGCATATGCACATTAGAAAAAGACAGGAACGTTCACCACGTCATCGCTCTACCTTCCAAAGGGAGACTCACAGATTATTAGTTTCACTTTAGTTAAATAACACCATATAGCTATCTGAGCAGAAGAACTGAAGCTTTTATGGATATGAATCTGCATTTATGAGGGGAAAAGTGGTGAAAATGAGGCTTCTCTTTACTTGGCTCGCCGTGACCTTGTTTTTTCTCGTCAATGGTGAGACCTTTATTTGTTAAAATCTCTTTTCCGCTATTACACTGATTTCTGTCTCTGTATACTGTAAATGGTAGTCGCTATGGTTAGCGGGGCAACAGCGCCTACCGCGGTCACATAATTCGAGGGTAACACTGTTAACGATTTAAAAGCCGTGAAAATGGGGTCCTTAAATGATCAGGTCAACTGAATTGGTATAAAAACGTATCATCATACCGTCAGTAAATATTGATGATATTCTTGTACATTAGTGCATAGACTGAGTTTGAATGTAAAGTGAGTCGCTTTGGATAAAAGCTTCTGCTATATTAATACACGTTATTTAACAGCAGCGCTAATATATGTGTATACATACAGTAGCCAATATAAAAGTTTTTATGGGTATTTTTTGTGTATGTCATATTTATTATGAAAATGTTTATTTAGCCTATATGAATGTGCAAATGTAGCTATAGAAGGCAGATATATGAATCCGGATGTACATTGTGTGTATTATAACATCATCCAGGAGTAGGGTTGTCACGATACCATAAAAATGTCTTATGCCAGCTGAAGTATCACGATACCATGCAGTATTGTGTTAATTTAAAATTCAATTCTACAAAATAAATAAATAGATGTAAGTGAAAACAGACAATATTATTCTCTGAATACTTAATGTGAATGAATGACTGGCTATTGTTATCCATGAAATGATCTAAACAAAACTCATCTTAGCACTGCACAGAAGCAGCATGAAGTGACATAGATGTGGCATTTATACATAATTGCATAAATAATGTTATGAGATTAGTGTTTTAAATACTAAATTCTGAATATAGAAATATGTTGGAAAATAATGTAATATGCCTACTTTTAGATGGGAAACTTAAAAACGGCCAGCAGGTGGCAGAAGTTCGTGATTGAATCACTGAGTCATTCAAACGATTCTTTCAAAACGGCTGAATCCTTCAGGAGCGAATCAAATGACTGTTTTTATGAACGGCTCAGTGAATCAGTGATTCTCCCAAATCAACGCGGATTTGGATTCGAACACAAACGAAACAAAAACAGCACTCTTGCTCGTGTCGTATTGCCGAACTGTCAGAAATTAATCTATTTAAACTGGACGCATACATGACACAGGCTGTGTTAAATGTTGTTACTGTGGCATTACAATTCACACAAATGTGTGTATACTTGATAAAACAATTCTATGCAATTTTAGTAAGTCTTCATACACTTGATAGATATATTTTTATCTTCATTGTTGAAATATACAAAAATGAGTCAGTCTTCTTACCTGAAGTTGTGAACAAACATATGTGACATTTTATAAGGTGCTGTTCTTTGATTTTGATGTTCTTTGAAGTTCTTTGATTTTATTATGAGGTGCTGATTATTTATTTTATTTTATTTAGAAGTGCTGATTATTTATTTGGTGTTATTAAGAGGTATTGATTTTTTTATTTGATTTCATTAAGAGACACTAATTGGTTATTTGATTTTATCAAGGTGCTGATTATTTATTTGATTTTATTTTGAGGTGCTAATTAGTTCTTTGATTCTTCTCTTGCTCCCTTGTTCCTATTTATGGATTTGTCTTTCATAATATATAAATGGGCTCAATAGAGATGAATCGTCAATTTAATTTATGTCAGGTAAATATTTTCAGGAAAGTAATTTGCATGTCAAAGCTAAAATGCTAAACTCTTCACTAAAGCCATAGAGTTTACTGTATTGCTGTATTTATAAAGAAGTGGACACAAATGTTTTTTGTTTTTTTTTCTTAACACTAAAGGCATTTTAGTACACTGTGCATTGTTTTTAAATACTGTGCATTACACTCTGATTCACTTAGATATTTTCCTTTCTGTGTTCCTACCTTTATTTCAGCAAAAACAAAAAGTGCCTTTAAGTAAAATCATTAATACAGTTTCCTTTTCATGAAACAAGGAAATGAACTTGAACAACCTTTGTATGTTTATATGGTAAATATTAAAACATATGCTTCACTTATAATGCCTGGAATCATTGTCTCTAAAATGTGTGTGTGTGTGTTATCATGACAAGTAATAAGGCATTACAAGTAATAAGTACTGTGAGTTACATAATCAGTAACTAGTAAAGTAATTCATTACTTTTTAATTTACAAGAAAATATCTAAGCTACTTTTCCGAATAAGTAACACCAGTTACTTTTTCTTTCACTGACTGACAGCTCTTCTGTCCCCATGTTGGAAATCAGGAGTAAGTGCAGAGGTGTTTTGTGTGCTGTGTGAACATGATACTTACTGTAGTTCTGGACTAAATATCAATATGTATTTACTCATCTCACTTGCACAGAAACAGATTCAGTATTCAAAATGAATAAAAAACTGTGAAATGCAAACTCAGAATATGGCACAAACCTGCAATAAATATGTAAAATAACACAGATATACTTTATGTATTTGATTGCATTTTATTATGTCTTTGTTGCTGCTTTATTGTACAGATGTGGGTTAACATTTTCTTCAGCCTGAGGCTGATTCATTTCACTTTTGGTGTGAAGGCTTTTAAATGTACAAACAATAAATAAATAAATAAAACTTTTTTATATTAAAAACAACATGGAATCCCAGCCCAGATGAGTAACACAAGTAACATAATGCATTACTTTTCATAATAAGCAAGTAACTCAATTACTTTTTTAGGGAGTAATGCAATATTGTTATGCATTACTTTTAAAAGTAACTTCCCAGCGCTGGTCATATATACTGGTTATAACTTAATAAATTTAAGTTCATGGATATTTATTTTCAAAGTGGTGTTAAGACAATCAAACAGACAAGTTTAATGGTAGTAGAGAAGTGCTTCATCTTTCATCAACATAGCTGAATCTTTCATGTTAAGCACAATCACACACAGAAACATGCAGACCTTCAAAAGAACGCTGTTCTTCAAAATAAGTTTATTCAAGTGTGCTATTATATACTTCTTTTAAACTAAAAATATGAAAGTACACTTTTAGTTTACTTTTTATGTGAATGGGCTTTATGTACTTCTCAGAAATATACTTAAAATGACATTTAAATATATTTGACTATTTGGCCCTATTTTAACAATCTAAGCGCATGGTCTAAAGCACACTGCGCAGGTGCACTTAGGGCGTTTCCCAATCCACTTTTGCTGGTATAACAACAGGAAAAACGGTCGGCACTCCGGTCGCGTGGTCTAAAAGGGTTGTCCCTATTCTCTTAATGAGTAATAGGTGTGTTTTTGGGCATAACGTGCAATAAACCAATCATAGTCTCATCTCCCATTCCCTTTAAGAGTGAGCTGCGTTCGCGTAATGGCGGATTCGCTATTTAAACGGCGGAATTTTAAGGCACAGACTGAACGCATCTCCAGAGAGCAAACGGATCTGCTCATGCCCGAGCAAATAAGTAGGCTAATTCTGATACACGCAATGACTATCCATTATGACATGTATGACATTTTTATATTTATGTAGCCAACACAATAATATTATTTTACACTGCCTCAATTCGGCGTGGCATATTATCACCTCCATGCCACGCCGAATTGAGGCAGTGTAAAATAATTGAGGCAGTAATGAAAGCAAAAGGAGCCCCTACCAAGTATTGAGTACATATACATTTACATTTACATTTACATTTAGTCATTTTGCAGACGCTTTTATCCAAAGCGACTTACAATTTGGGGAACACATGAAGCGATTCATCTTGAAGAGGCAATGACAAAGGAAGTGCTTGTAACACCAAGTCTCAGGCATTGTTTAAATAAGTACAAGCTAGCAAGGGAAGGAATAAGTAAGGAGAAAGTTTTTTTTTTTTTTTTTTTTTATGTGTAGGTTGAAGTCAAGTAGTGTCGAAAGAGATGAGTTTTCAGCTGTTGCTTGAAGATTGACAGGGATCCAGTACTCCGAATATGGGTGGGAAGATCATTCCACCAGCCAGGAATGGTGAACGAGAATGTTCTGGAGAGTGATTTTGAGCCTCTTTGTGATGGTACCACGAGGCGCCGCTCACTAGCAGATCTCAGATTTCTGGAGGGATGTAGATTCTTAATAGTGAGTGCATGTAGGCGGGTGCTGAGCCTGTGGTTGTTCTATGAGCAAGCATCAGTGTCTTGAACTTGATGCGAGCTGCGATTGGTAGCCAATGCAATGAGATAAAGAGAGGTGTAACATGGGCTCTTTTGGGTTCCTTGAAGACCAGTCGTGCCGCGCATTCTGAATCATTTGTAGAGGTTTGACTGTGTTTGATGGAAGTCCAGCCAGAAGAGCATTGCAGTAGTCCAGCCTAGAAATGACAAGGGCCTGGACAAGAAGTTGTGCAGCATGCTCCGTCAGAAAGGGCCTGATCTTTCTGATGTTGTGTAGTGCAAACCTGCAAGATCGAGCAGTCTTTGCAATGTGGTCTTTGAAGGTCAGCTGGTCATCAAAGATTACACCAAGATTTCTGACCGAAGTTGATGGGGTAATTGTTGATGAACCTAACTGGATCGTGATGTCATGCTGTAGAGTTGGAGCGGCAGGAAAGACAAGAAGCTCAGTCTTTGCCAGGTTGAGCTGGAGGTGATGTTCTTTCATCCATGCCGAGATGTCTGCCAGGCAACCTGAGATCCTTGCAGCTACCGTTGGATCATCTGGTTGAAAAGAGATAGAGCTGTGTGTCATCAGCATAGCAGTGGTAGGAGAATCCATGTGCCTGTATGATGGGACCCAGTGATGTAGTGTATGTGGAGAAGAGGAGGGGTCCAAGAACCGATCCCTGAGGAACCCCAGTGACCAGTGTATGTGCTTTGGATACCTCCTCCCAGGCCACCCTGAAAGACCTACCAGTGAGATAGGATTCAAACCAGCGAAGTGGAATTCCAGCGATGCCCAGTGATGAGAGAGTGGAGAGGAGTATCTGATGATTGACAGTGTCAAACGCGGCAGATAGATCCAGCAGAATGAGGACTGATGATTTGGAATGGGCTTTTGCAATTCGCAGGGCTTCAGTGACCGAGAGAAGTGCAGTCTCAGTTGAATGGCCACTCCTGAAACCTGACTGTTTAGCGTCCAGTTTGTTGTTCTGTGAAAGAAACAATGAGACCTGGTTGAAGACAACACGTTCAAGTGTTTTCGCTATGAATGGAAGGAGAGACAGGTCTATAGTTTTCTATAAGAGAAGTGTTTAATGTAGGTTTTTGAGCAGTGGGGTTACCCGAGCCTGCTTGAATTCAGTGGGGAAGATGCCTGTGAGGAGGGATGTGTTGATGATGTGTGTGAGTGTCGGTAAGAGCGTGGGAGAGATTGCTTGCAGAAGGTGCGAGGGGATTGGGTCAAGAGGACATGTTGTAGGATGGTTGGAGATGAGAAGTTTGGATACTTCAGCCTCCGTCAGGGGACAGAAGGAGAAAATGGGAGGTTTAGCAGTGGAAGAGGTTGGTTGGGGGTCCTGTGTGCGTGGAGGTGAGAACTGATCACTGATCGATCTAGTTTTGTCTGTAAAAAAAGTAGCAAAGTCATCAGCAGTAATAGAAGTGGTGGGAGGTGGTGGAGGGGGACAGAGGAGAGAATTAAATGTTCTGAACATATACAGTAATGTATATGACACGCATATACAGTAAATGAACATACTTTCCAGAAGGCCAACAATTCACTAAAAAATGTTTTTTTCTATTGGTCTTATGAAGTATTCTAATTTGTTGAGATAGTGAATTGGTGGGTTTTTGTTAAATGTGAGCCAAAATCATCACAATTAAAAGAACCAAAGACTTAAACTACTTCAGTCTGTGTGCACTGAATTTATTTAATACACAAGTTTCACAATTTGAGTTGAATTACTGAAATAAATGAACTTTTCCACAACATTCTAATTTATTGAGATGCACCTGTATATGCAGAAACCTATTAGCAATATGGGCAAATCATGGAAAACATTCACTGCTGTCACTGTGTCACAGATTCACCTGCCTCACCAGCTGTATCACCTCATACACCCGTGCACCACCTGTAATTAGGGATGGCTGACGCGAAACTGACGTTTCGACACGGTGTCGAGATCCCGAAGCGCAGATGTTTCGAAACACTGCTCCGAAGCGTGATTCGAAACACCCATGTCACGTGACTAAGGCGATTCGAAGCATCAGGGCGTGTCACGAGACTTGGCATACCTGCCGAATCTGCATTTGATTGACAGGGTCGGGAACAAATCACACAATCGCACATCTGTCTCAACCTAACTCCCACAAAGTAGAAAAGTGGAGTTAACGCATCTTCACTTCCTGTGTTTTTGTGAGAGGATTTTTTCAAAGGCTGGAGAAAGTCTATGTAAAAAAAGAAGTAGGCTAAGTCCATCAACAGCAGAACAATTCATATTTTTAAATAAAAATCTTTATATGTAAAAAAAGTGGCTTGATGTACTTTATTGTATATTTCTCATTACCAAAATAACACTTACTTATTCACAAAGAGTTCATTCAGACGTCAGACTGATGTTTCAACACATCACAAGAACAGAACAATAAAAACACACATTTTAATTGTTTTTTATAATTTTGTCAAGATGACTGCGTCACCCAGGATTCGAACCCAAGGAGACAGCATTCCAGTCGAGCACACTAACCACGTTATAAATCGTCAATTCGCTTAACTGTTTCTTTGTCGACGCTGTTTCAGAGCCATACTTGAAAATGACCATTAGGTGTCACCATAGAGACGGGTGTCGAAATGTTTCGAAGCCTCGACACATTTGCTTCGACTGCTTCAGTGTTTCACGAAGCCTCGCTCTGCCCACTACTACCTGTAATCACTCTCACCTGACCGCCATCAAGGAATCCCCTGCACCTGTTGCCACCAATCAAGCTCACTATTTGACTGCACTCAATCCATTCCCTCACTGTCTGGTCACAAGGTAGCAAGCTATACTCTGGTTGCCTTACACCTCTGGCCTCAGCACTGCCGGTCTGCCATTTGCCCACCAAGGAAAGGACGAGGGCCCAAATAAGACTCTTTATTCTGCTTTCCCTGATATTTGAGTTTCTGTTTATATAATCTTTGAGTTGTGAATAAATTACTTACCTGCACGCCAGAACCCCCTTGTCTGCTTACTTGACCAGAGTGTTACACACTGTCACTTCCACTGTCCTCTGGGATATTCTCTATTCTGTACTGACTCCTTGACCTATGCTGTCCCTGTTTGGAAGGCAAAATGTAAATTTGTCTCCATATGAATGTGTAAAGTTGCCATTTAATGCTGTAATATGTAATTTTAAATGGTTATTTATGTTGATATATTATATAAGACAATTCATAACATCTTTGAAAAAAATAGAATAGATACACTAGCAGGCAGAGCTGGGTAGATTAATTACAAATTGTAATCCGTTACTGATTCCAGATTACATGACAAAAATTGTAGTCAGTAACATAATCCGTTACATTACACATTTTAGGTAATATAATCAGATTACTTTTGACTTAACTCGTTTATCACATTGATTTAAATGGGATTATCGTGTACCATAATGATGTAAAAAATGCAAAGAGTAAGAAATTGTGTTCCATTCATTGTAATTTACAACATGAAGTGTATTAAACATTACATCAAGGTTTCCCAAACTAGGGTTCGTAAAGGAACCGCAGGGGGTTTATGAGTTTGATGAAAAGCTAACAATTAATTAAATCATAAAAAAAATATATATAATTCAAACAAATAAAAATGAAAGTGTTCATCAGTAGTTGATGCAATGTTGAAACCCTTCTTAAACCTGAAATGATTTTTGTAAATCCAGTGGTTAAATGCTGTATCGCCACCTGACTAATGACTAGTCTACAGGTGCTGGTCATATAATTAGAATATCATCAAAAAGTTGATTTATTTCACTAATTCCATTCAAAAAGTGAAACTTGTATATTATATTCATTCATTACACACAGACTGATATATTTCAAATGTTTATTTCTTTTAATTTTGATGATTAGAGCTTACAGCTCATGAAAGTCAAAAATCAGTATCTCAAAATATTAGAATATTTACATTTGAGTTTGAATAAATGACCATCCCTACAGTATAAATTCTGGGCATCTCTTGTTCTTTGAAACCACAATAATGGAGAAGACTGCTGACTTAGCAATGATCCAGAAGACGAACATTGACGCCCTCCACAAAGAGGGTAAGTCACAGAAGGTCATTACTGAAAAGTGTGGCTGTTTACAGAGTGCTGTATCAAAGCATATTAAATGCAAAGTTGACTGGAAGGAAGAATTTGGGTAGGAAAAGGTGCACAAGCAACAGGGATGACCGCAAGCTTGAGAATACAGTCAAGCAAAGCCGATTCAAACACTTGGGAGAGCTTCACAAGGAGAGAACTGAAGCTGGAGTCAGTGCATCAAGAGTCACCACGCTCAGACGTCTTCAGGAAAAGGGCTACCAAGCCACTTCTGAACCAGAGACAACGTCAGAAGCATCTAACCTGGGCTGTGGAGAAAAAGAACTGGACTGTTGCTCAGTGGTCCAAAGTCCTCTTTTCAGATGAAAGTAAATTTTACATTTCATTTGGAAATCAAGGTCCCAGAGTCTGAAGGAAGAGTGGAGAGGCACAGAATCCATGTTGCTTGAAGTCCAGTGTGAAGTTTCCACAGTCAGTGATGATTTGGGCTGCCATGTCATCTGCTGGTGTTGGTCCACTGTGTTTTCTGAAGTCCACAGTCAACGCAGCCATCTACCAGGAAATTTTAGAGCACTTCATGCTTCCTTCACATGCTTGACAAGCTTTATGGAGATGCTGATTTCATTTTCCAGCAGGACTTGGCACCTGCCCACACTGCCAAAGGTACCAAAAGCTGGTTCAATGACCATAGTGTTACTGTGCTTGATTGGCCAGCAAACTCGCTGACCTGAACCCCATAGAGAATCTATGGGGTATTGTCAAGAGGAAGATGAGAGACACCAGACCCAACAATGCAGATGAGCTGAAGGCCACTATCAGAGCAACCTGGGCTCTCATAACACCTGAGCAGTGCCACAGACTGATCGACTCCATGCCACGCCGCATTGCTGCAGTAATTCAGGCAAAAGGAGCCCCAACTAAGTATTGTGCTGTACATGCTCATACTTTTCATTTTCATACTTTTCAGTTGGCCAAGATTTCTAAAAATCCTTCCTTTGTATTGGTCTTAAGTAATATTCTAATATTTTGAGACACTGATTTTTGACTTTCATGAGCTGTAAGCTCTAATCATCAAAATTAAAAGAAATAAACATTTGAAATATATCAGTCTGTGTGTAATGAATGAATATAATATACAAGTTTCACTTTTTGAATGGAATTAGTGAAATGAATCAACTTTTTGATGATATTCTAATTATATGACCAGCACCTGTATGTGTGAATGTCCACAAAACTGGACTTTCTGAATGTATAATCAGTAGGCTATTTTAGAAAGGAAAATTTAAAAGATGAAAAAGAGAAATTAGGGAGAATCTGAATAATTTATTGCTATTGTGTGAATATGTAATCATGTAATCCATAAAGTAACTGTAGTCTGATTATGAGTATTTTAAAATGTAACTTTAATTACAGGTACTTAATTTTTGGAATCTGATTACATAATCCAGATTACATGTAATCAGTTACTACCCAGCTCTGCTAGCAGGTTACAGAAATCAGACTTTATGCAATCTGACTCCACTGTTACATGACGTCCACATACGTGGACAGTTGGTTTTTGGTAAATAAAAACTACATTTTACTGTAAATGTTAGTTTATAAAATACTAACATATTTATCATACTTTACTGTTGTCACGATCCTCTCCAGACAGGGAAACGAGGAGACCAGGAGTTTCTCCAAAACACAGACTTTATTTAAACGTAGGAACACAGGATAGCAGGACACACGGAACACCAGAATGACAATTAACAGCTGACGTGAAGACAGGGAAACACAGGGCTTATAAACAGAAGGAAATCAAACGAGGAGAACTGAAACAGGTGGGGAACAAATCAAACTTGGAAGGAAACTAATCAACTCATAATGACAGGAACAGGAACAAACCACATATGGGCACGAGAGGAGTGGAAACACAAGACACAGGACTGACAACTGTACATACTAAAAATGTGGACACCATGCATGAAAGGGTTAATTTTTGGGTTGTCTTGGTCGATAAATTGACAAACAGACGCAGTTACTAGCTCGATCTGCCGGCTCAGTGGATTAAATGGAGAGAAAACTTTTGACTAAAGTTTGTTATAGAAACCAAAAAATAATCTTTAAAATTAATCAAATGGTTGCAAATGATTGGCTTGTTAAAACACAAAATTAAATGCAAAAACTGCAGGCATAAAATGAACATGTTAAGAATAAGTTCTTGAAAACTATAGGTTCATATTTCGTTTTGCAATAGGTAGTTAACCTTGTGGATAGGGTTTCCTCCTTAGCAAACATTAATAAGTTTTATTTATATAGCGCCTTTCCAGAGCTCAAGGACACTTTACAATAAACACCAGAAATGGGAGGAAAACATCGAACAATAAACAGAAAGAAAACAACATCAGAAATCCAAAGAGTAATATACAACATAAAACAAAGTAAACATAAGTTAACTAAGAAAGATAACATTCTGAAAACAAGTGAGTTTTGAGCAGCGATTTGAATTCAGACAGGCTATTGGCAAGACAGAGTGATCTGGGTAGAGAGTTCCATAATTTAGGGGCAACAACACTGAACGATCTGACCCCCATGGAAGAGAGGCGATATCGAGGGATGGTGAGAAGGCGAGAATCAGAGGACCGCAATGAACGTGGTGGAGAATAGGGTGGAGCAGATTGCAGAGATAGTAAGGGCCAGACCATTCAAGGCTTTAAAAGTAAGCAGGATAATTTTAAACTTGATGCGATAGGCCACTGGTAGCCAGTGCAGATCAGCTAGAATAGGGGTGATGTGGGCTGAACGCTTGGTGCGAGTGAGAATACGAGCGGCTGAGTTTTGAATATACTGTAATCTAGCAATAGTGGTAGCTGGCAAGCCAATGAAGAGGGCATTACAGTAATCGAGACGAGATGAGACAAAAGCGTGAATGAGAGTTTCTGCATCTTTGGTACTTATGAAAGGACGGAGCTGGACAATTCGTAAGTGAAAAATGCCAATTTAGAGAGAGAGTTAATATGATACTGAAATGAAAGAGATGGGTCAAACATAACACCGAGATTTCTAACGATACTAGATGGAGTGATTAGAGTGCCAGTAATATCACAAGTAAAGTCAGCGGAACTTTGGTGGTAAGTGCTGGAGTACCAATGATGATGATCTCGGTTTTTTCCATATTTAGTTTCAGAAAATTAGAGTTAAGCCAAGTTTTAATATCCTGCATGCAAACAGAAATTTTGTCGATTTGGGTGGATAGGGAAGGCCTGCATGACGTGTAGATTTGGATGTCATCAGCATAAAAATGATAGCTAAAGCCGTGACGCTGTAGTATCTGACCCAGTGGTAAAATGTAAATAATAAACAGCAAAGGCCCCAGAACGGAACCCTGGGGGACGCCTTGTTTCAGGGGGGCAGTAGGGGATCTGAAATCCCGAGCAGAAATGTAAAAGTGTCTGTCATATAGATATGAAGAGAACCAGGAAAGAGCAGTACCAGATATACCCACAGCCGAAAGTCGAGAGATGAGTAAATCATGAGAGATAGTGTCAAAGGCAGAACTGAGGTCTAGTAACAGAAGTAACGATAGAGAGCCGGTATCGCAAGAGAGTAATAAATCATTAACTACCTTTACAAGGGCAGTTTCTGTACTATGTTTTGGACGGAAGCCTGACTGAAATGGATCAAAGAAATTATTTGCCACTAGGAAGGACCGAAGCTGGGCTGCTACAGTACTTTCCAGTAATTTAGCAACAAATGGCAAGTTTGAAATGGGACGATAATTGGATAAAACTTAAGGATCGAGATTGGGTTTTTTGAGAACCGGGGTAACTGCAGCGATTTTATATAGTAAGTTATATTAGTAGAATGCCGCTTTTCCTCTTGTAGGTGGGCATTTTGTGCTATACATTATTTTCTAAAAGTCTTAAATACATTTTTTAATACATTTAAGGTAATAGGTAATATTATTGAAATAAATGTTCCGAGCAGTAATGATACAGCATACAGTGATTGTTTTTGATCTGCGGTTAATTAATAAATGTATACAGTACTTAACGGTGTTCATATTGTAATTTATTGTAGATCGTTGTAAGAGTGCAATTTCTTATCACGATTTGACTTCCACTTTTAGCCAGTCTGTTTGAATAAGCAGCTGGAAGTAGTCAAAACACAGATATTTCAAAATAAGATTGTCTGTGTATTACGGGTTTGTTTCGTTTGTTTATAATTAGAAGCCCCACATTGTGCCCCACATTTTTTTCTCCCCTGATTACCATTTCTATTTACCATTGCTATTTTGGAGCAAACTGTATCAAATATGTGGTATTAATAATGTAATTAATGTAAGCTCTTGTAGCTTCTCTCTGGGCTGCCCATCACAACAAATAAATAGTACAGATTATTATTATTATTTTTTAAAACATTAAATATATTGATGTTATTATGAGCACAATAATCAGTTTATTGTTTTCTTTACACACCTGTATTTAATGAAAGAAAAAAATAAAGAAAAAAATAAAAATAATAAATAAATATATATATATATATATATATATATATATTATATAGCTCAACATCTAAATCATACATTTATATATTGGTACTTAACATGATTTTTACAAGATCTTTAAAAATATTTATATTAATTATATATCCAACTTACTGTATGTGTGTGTGTGTGTGTGTTGAAAGACAAATGTTACAAATTTTTGTATATCATTCAATTTGATGTCCTAAAACTTCCTATAGGGAGTGTCGACGTAAAAGATGTGGGCGGTTGAAAAGAAGTGTCATGTCAAAGTCACTCTTTTCACAATCACACTGCAGTCTATTCACATGGATGAAGTACATTCACAGGTAAGCAATGCAAGTGCATTTCATAAGAACAATATTTGGCATATTACACTATTTGTATAGTGCTTCTGAATGCATAGAACACAATTGCGCTACAGCATACGCTATAATAGTTTATGTTGGCATGGATTTAAAAAGATATCATGGTCCATCTAGCATAGATATTACAAAAGAATGTCCTGTAATATGTCACAGTAGTTTGCCATACATGTTACAATAACCAAAAAGTAATACATTTTTTTTTTTTAAAAACAGTTTTTTAAAATTGTATCCAGCTGCCTATATTTGTACCATAATTTTAGCTATAATGTACATTTCTAACAGAAGATTATGGTGGTGACTGTATAGATGTGGCACTGGGTTGCAAGTAGCATCGCTTTTAGTTACTGTACTGTTTAGTCCGCTATGGTTGGTGAACAGAATGTGTTTTTATGCTTATGTTTTGTTATGTTTAGAATTTGAGCAGCAACATGTCAATAGTCAAAAAAACTAGTGTCCAAAATGCAATCAACAAATTATGCTTTGCAGCCTACTATTTCATAAATCAGATTTTCTTTATGTGAAAATGTACTGTTCTTATTTACTGGTAATCGATTTTGTTAATCCTTTGTAGATTTACACAGGGTTTACATCTACGGCAAGTAGACATGCTTCAAGATGGCCTTGCAAAGAGCACAGCAACACTTTATATGATGTCAACGAAACTGGAAAAGCACCGAAAGAAAAAGAGGCAGAAAGTAGGTGCAGTTAATGTCGTTGTTCACATTGTTCTGTAAGCACGTTTTGCTATAAACGCAAGGTAATGTAATCTAAATGTGCAATGCACTTGACGAAATGTGTAAAATTTTGTAGAACCTGAAAGAGCTGACATCAATATGTGCATTGTAGTTTAGGATATGTTATAAGTAGTGGGTCAATCAGTTTATACTGATTGATTATATATAAGTTTTGTTTACACTTTTCATTATTTTGTAAGCATATTTATTGTATTATACAGAATTTAAAAGTTGCTTAAAAAGGAATTTAAAAGTTTTGGATTAAAAAAAGTATTATCATATAATTACGCCTGTCTAGTAATACATTTTTACAGGGTCAAGAGATTATTTTGATTATTTTCTAACACTTTTCATACTGTTCTATAGTATGCAAGATGACACTTCGGTAACACCTGGAAGAGAAAGTGAACGTGGGTGTTTGGTATACTTGAAATCAAAGCAGCAAGCATTCGTCCCATTCTTCGCCTTGTGAAGAAAAGAAACAAGGAGACCCTTTGTCGCCTTGGAATTATAAGGTTCTATCTGCATTCTGTTTTGAGATATTGAGCTTCAAAGTTTTTGCATTCCATATAGCAAAAATGATATGGGGAACAAGTCTCTTTCCTACATGAAAATGACAGAGACCCTAAATGTGCTCTAAATGTACAATATCAAAATCCTCTCAAATGTTTAAATGGGGATTTTTGGAAAAGGTCAAATGCAGATAGAAACTTCTAATTCTAAAAAGTCATTTTCCGCTTGGAATTATACGTATATATATTATATTATATCTTGCAAAACATTAATTGAAGTAACAATTTTCAAGAAATACAAATAGTTTTTTTATAATTTGCTTTAAAACATAAAATTAGTGTTGTAACAATGTGTCAACATGTATGAGAGAGGTAAATTTAATGCTTTCTTTATCACATTTATTCCATATTTTAGGACAAATAATTTTTTCTTGGTTAAGTTAGGCACAAAGGGCAATACTAAATATTTTGTTCAGTGCTAATGTTAATTTTAGCTAGGATTATAGTGGGCAATTAAACACATTATTGAGGGAACAGTTAAGGCAGCTAACGTTACTCTAATCCATCTGACCAGGACTTTATTCCTGGTCAGGGAAAATGGCATTCTCTTTAAATCAGTATGGCTGAGATAACATGCTGACATTTATTGTTGTAATTAAGACCCCATCATTTCAATTGTTGACTATTTGATATTTAAGGCTTAATGTTGTAAAATTTAAGACATTTTAAGACTTTAACCCTTGTGCGTTCTTCGGGGTCTTTTTGACCCGCAAATGAAGTTTGCTAAATTTAAAAAAAATGTTCTCTTTTTCCAAATGGCATGAGACTTTGTACGGTCGTCAACACTTTCTAGATCTACAAATAAAAAATAAAATTGGAATGATTTCTTGATTTTATGTTAGTGTGAAAAACGCAACAAAATGTAATTTTTTTTTTACAAAATATATTTTTTTAAAACAAATGTAATTTTACTGTTTATTAATGTTTTTACTCCACATTTGTGTAGTTTTTGGAAGACTTATGATATATTTTAAATTTATATAAATAAATTAAAATACATTTTATGTAGGTTTTATACAAAAACAGCTTTTATGTAAAATTCACTTCATAAAAGACCCACATTTCTAACTTTCATTCATGGGGATAACATGGATCATTTCACATGGTTTAGTGTAAACTTTTTGCCCATATTTTGGAAATTACAGTTTCAAAAGTAAAAAATTATCATTTTACCACTAGATGGCTGCAGAGCTCCACTATTTACTATTTGCTATTTGACCAACTGAAAGATATCTTTTCACAAGTTTTTTTTCAGTTGGATTCATATCTACATATTGTGAAATCACAATTATAACAATAAAAATGATTTTTGTCAAAGTTTTGCATTTTTAGAACTGAAAAAAATCTAATTTTCAATAATGTTACATTATGATTTGAATCAAACCTCAACAAGATGTTACAAAGAGAAAGGTTGGAGTCTTTAGAGTTCATCATTTATTTCAATCATCTGTTTTTCATATCATTTTAAGTGTGTGTGTGTGTGTGTGTGTGCGTGCGTTTGTGTGCATTGTTGATGTGTCAGTGTCACCAATTTATTTTTGTGGTGGTTCTGCATTTTGGATTATTTTATTTGACAAATTATAAGAAAGCAGTTTTTATGGTCTCACAAATTTATTCGTGTGTGTGTGTGTGTGTGTGTGTGTGTGTGTGCGTTCGTGTGCATTGTTGATGTGTCAGTGTCACCAATTTATTTTTGTGGTGGCTCTGCATTTTGGATTATTTTATTTGAAGAGACCCCGCATAGAAAATGGACAAAATTCATCCTCAAAATCAGAAACAACACAGAACACACATGGACAAAAATGAAGTGTCACACTTCCAATATTGCAAAATGATCATGCTGTGAACACACACACACAAACACACAAACACAGAGGAATAAATTTGTGAGACTAAAAAACTGCTCTTTTATAATTTGTCAAATAAAATAATCCGAAATGCAGAGCCACCACAAAAATAAATTGGTGATACTGACACATCGACAATGCACACACACACAATCACACCCCGCCCCACACACACACACACACACACACACACACACACACACACTTTGAAAATTATATGAAACACAGATGATTGAAATAAATGATGAACTCTAAAGACTCCAACCTTTCTTTGTAACATCTTGTTCAGGTTTGATTCGTATCATAATGTAACATTATTGAAAATTTGATTTTTTCAGTTCTAAAATGCAAAACTTTGACAAAAATCATTTTTATTGTTATAATTGTGATTTCACAATATGTAGATATGAATCCAACTGAAAAAATCTTGTGAAAAGATATTTCAGTTGGTCAAATAGTAAATAGTGGAGCTCTGCAGCCATCTAGTGGTAAAAATTATCATTTTTACTTTTGAAACTGCAATTTCCAAAATATGGACAAACATTTTACACTAAACCATGTCAAATGATCCATGTTATCCCCATGAATGAAAGTTAGAAATGTGGGTCTTTTATTAAGTGAAATTTACATAAAAAGCTGTTTTTTGTATAAAAACCTATATAAAAAATATTTTTTAATTTATTTATATAAATTTAAAAAAATATCATAAATCTTCCAAAAACAAATGTGGAGTAAAAACACTAATAAACAGAGTAAAATTACATTGGTTTAAAAAAAAAAAAAAAAACTATTTTGCTACAAAATTACATTTTGTTGCCTGGAGCTTTGTTTGCTCCAGAGACCCCAAAGACCATAAGTGCACAACCCAAAATGAAGAACGCACAAGGATTAAACTGCATAAATATTTCGCCAATCATTATATATTCGGGTCTTTAGCGACCCAGACTTATATCCCCCTGCTAAAAAAAAAAAACAATAGAAGCCCAATAGAAACCATCACAGAAATTCCAATGGTTTCCATCAAAATATCATTATGAACCATTAGCCTTTTCCAGTAAAACCATTACAAAATTCCTTTTTGTGGTGTGTTTCGGGCATTTTTCCAATAGGATTTAACATCCCACCAATAAAATCCATCACATACCAGTAGACACCATTATAGTTTCCATTAAAACCAATACAATTCCCATTATAACCATTACATTTTCTATTGTGTTTTGGGCAGGGTTCTACTGTTTTTTTTTTTTTTTTTCCAGCAGGGCCAGCACCGATGGATCTCTAATTGCTGCAATTGCAAACTCTCCTGATATTTTAAGAACATAAAATAAAAATTAATAATAATAATAATAAAATAAGCATACTTTCTTACCTTTTGAAACTTAGAAGGGTTTGAATTGAGCAGATGACCATCACTGCCATACTCAGAGTGCATTTCCCCAGTATAGGCCTACATTCAGCATCTGCCTTATATTCACGATCTCAATATACTCTGAAAACTATCGATTTCAGCCTCTTCAAAAACAACATTTTGATCGCTATTCACCACATCCACCATCAAACGACAGTGACACTTATATGTCATTATGTGCAGTAATTGCTCTGCAGTAAAGCCATTCAAGCCAGTTCAATTTTTGCAGATGATTATTTGTTTTATGCATGCGCTAATTATGAGTGAAAAATCACGTCATCGTTATGTTTTAAACAGTGCCACTTTGTGGAATAAAGGTGAATTACACATTGATTCTGCAGACAAGTAATTATTGTTGTTTAATGTTTAATCTTTCCTGCTGTTACGGAGCAGTCCGGCGCCATGCGTACATTCGAAGTGCTGGTTGGCTGATTCGCAGATAGAACCTTGTAGAACCAAGTTAGAGTTCGACTTTGTAGATAGAACCTTTTTGTTTTCTAAATAAAACGTCCTAAAATGTACAAAACCTACAACAACAACAACAACAACAAAACAAAAAAACATCACATATCATCAATAAGTTGTCATAAGTTGTCACAGAATAAGAATGTGTGAATAACTCAATTTTGACAAAAATGTCAGATAGAACCTTATAATTCCAAAGGGGAGTTTGAGATGACAGACACATTCAGTGACCATCAACACACAATTTATTACACTGATTCACAACAATTCAAAGCACTGAAGACAGACTGAATGTTATTCATATTTCTACTCTTCACAGTGTTCTTCATCATCATATTGTTCATTGTTGTGTTCAGCGGTGAATGTGGGTCATGTGACTCTCTCCTGGTACAAAGGAAACAGTTTATTGTCCAGCATCAGTGTGTCTGATCTCAGCATCAGTCTCTCTCTACCTCTGGAGGTGGAATATCAGGATAACAACACCTACAGCTGTGTGCTCAACAATCCCATCAGCAACCAGACCACACATCTGGACAGCAGCACTGATGTCTTTATATACCTGATCTCTGTCTTCTGCTGTAGATCAGACTGACACGTTCACTTACATTAATGACTGTCTTGCGTTTACTTTCCTTCAGTTCCTGCAGTCTCAGTCTCTCTGATATCGCTCATCTCTGCTGGATCTCTGTTGATAGTTGCTGTAGTTGTGATATTCTGGCTCTGCAGGAAACACAGAAAAACTGATCAAGAAGGCAAGTGTTTCCTACTGCTTTTAAACAAGTAATATAACAACAAATATGAAACTGAAAATAAGCTCCAAATTTTTGTCAACTGATAGCCTTATTTATAATTTAATTAAAATTAATCTCAAAATTGTGTAGTTAACATCTTGTATATGAAACCAAACTAATATTGGGTTTGACTACACTGTAAAAAAAAAAAAAAATCCTGTAAAGAAACAGAAAAAAGTCTGGCAGCAGAGTTTCCAGACGGATTCCGTTAAATTACAGAAAATATAAATTTTTATAGAAAAATGCGTAAAAAACCCATCAAACCCCTCCCTCCGGAACATGCCAAAGAGGAGGCAAGGCCATGTTCTGCGGCTTTGTCGAAGAGGAAGAGTTATAGTGGAGAGTTGTAGCCATGCCGTCGAAACGGTGTTATTTTCACCCAGCTGTCAGGTCTTCTGTGTTCGGGCTTCCTACGGACGCTGTAGTTCGTCAACAATGGTTAAAATTTGTGTTTGATTATGTTCCTGACAATTACAATCGTAATTTAGCTCTCTGTGCTGCGCATTTTACGGAAGACAGCTTCCAGAATCTACACGAGTTCAATGCCGGTGTTATGGATCAACTGGGGATCGTGTTAACTGGGGACGTGCGCGTGCACGCTATTAGTTTTACCTGAGTTTCCAGCAGATGTTGGACCTCCACAGATTCGTCAAAGGGAATTTTCAACGGAACAGATTTTAAAGCTTTCCACATTATTTGTGAATGTTTGTATCATTATTGGACTCTGTTGTTCCCCTGTCGATGTTCCAATGTATCTGACGCGGTTTAAGGGAAGTTTTAATGCGCTTTCATGTCGCGTCTCAGACCACGCCCAGATTAATTTGTTTAGGCTACCTTCGTTTCAACAGATTTTTCTAATGACAGTTGTAAATGCATTAAATAAGGTGTTTACTTAAATTAATTTGAGCATCAATATTTCTGTGGTCAAAGGAATGTCAAGCACTTCATTTTCTTTCTTTTTTTTATATTGCTAAAGAATGAGTGATAAACAAGCTATAGTTTTGCATTATGCATATAATTTTGAATTAGTGACAGATAAATTGCAGTGAATAATCCTGAATAGGGAATGTTCAACAAACGTATATTCATAGTTAGGTGTTGAAGCAAAATCACACACACACACACACAAACACTTTTAACAATACATAGCTTCAAAGCAGCTTTATATAAAATGCTTTTTTTTTCTATGTCAGAAATGACTGTCAATGTAATGTCCATATTGCAGAAATGTACAGTTTTATAATAGAGGTCTGTCAAGTCAAGTGAGGTCACCTTTATTTATATAGCGCTTTATACAATACAGGTTGTGTCCAAATAGCTTCACAGTGTTAAATACTGAAATAGTGTCAATAATGAAACAAAGTTCAATTCTGCTGTAAAGCAGCTTTAAAATGAGGACAATACTAAACAGTCAGTTTCTCAGTTAAAGTCAGTTCATCGTTGATTCAGTGATGTCATCCTCCGGCTCAGTTCAGTTGTGCTGATGGCTGAGGTGAAGAGGTCTTTGCAGGGGATCTGTCTGTGGGGCACCTCTACAGTTGATATGGTCTCCACTGACATTCAGAGCTGTTGTGGTCTTCTAGGTGTTGATCCACCATCTGGACTGGAAACAGGCTGGATCTGGGTAGTTAACATCATTCAGTTATGCACAAACATGTTTAGGCAATGATTTACATATTGTGATCATAATGATTACAATATAAGAATAATTTTGCAGTTTTGCATGTTGATTCTTAGGATCATAATTTTTTGCAGGGGTTGTTATCTCTTCACAGGTGTTAGGGTAATCTAAAATCGTCACAAAGGCTGAATCCAAATGTTAGTGAGGTTGTTACCTGAAATGAAGATAACTGGCATAATTCAGTTATATATATATATATATATATATAAAGAGGTCCACACTCATTATTTATGCAACTGACAGACTTTTGTGTCATATTTTTAGTTCAAGAAGTCTGCAATAAAGTAAATATTGAAGGTTTTCCTATTCTAATTAATGTTTGGGAGAGAGGTATCATATTCGTGTAAGATGCCAAATGAGGTTAGTGATGTATACTGTCTTTTGCAATAATAATTCATCATCACAGCATCATATGTTCTGCCTATGTCAGTCATGAAAAGTTGTGGGTGCTGAGTGATTGTCACATGGAAACTAGAAAAAGAAGCTATGAGTCAGTAAGAAAGATCCTACAGCATGGTTCACTTTTAATAAACACCTGTCAAACACTTTGCCACCTTAAAAATATAAACATGCCATACATGTAACATATATCGCACATTCAAATTGTGGAAAAATGCCTTCCTGTGTTCATCACACATACTTAAAAAGTTTGGCTTTGATGCACTGCTCATAACATGTTTTCTACGGTCGGAAACACAAGTAGTCTGGCAAGAGACCAGTAGGCCTATATGTAAAATGAAAAGCAGGAGTCATGAACTTAGAATTTACTTTAAACAAAGTGTTCTCTACATGTTCAACGAAAGACAACAGATTCACAACATTTATATTCAAGCGCCTAACTGAGCATAATGTACAGTACAATACAGACACACTATTAAGCATATATAAAATGAAGTTAATTTAATTGATTATATGATAAGAAACTGAGTACTGAATTGTTCTGAACAGAGTTCGAAGCCAATGCAAAATGTTGATTTCAGATCAGTCATAAATCCAGGATGAAACTTTATGTCCAGGGAAGAGGATAGAAAGGCACCAGAGTTAACTGTACAAGCAAGAGATCTCAGATAATAAAATTAGCAGAGTAAAATCACACAAACTCAAGTCAAGCCAAAGTAGCCCATCTGTTTTTTCTTCTTCATGATCTCTCTCTCTTTATATATAATATATTATATATATATATATATATATAATCACTCAGAAAATAAATAATTTGATTAAGAACAATAGCAAACTCAATGAACAGGCTTGTCAATAAAAAATTAAAGGACTTTGCAATTCATGTTTGCTTTAGGTAGCCTAGCTACTGCTAATTTTAACTTAATCTATATCTGTTATTTAGAACACGACAGCACACTAGAGACACAATGTGATACAGTAGGCTAATATTGAAAAGAAAATACATTTTTACTTCATGTTTGATCATCCATTGAAACAATTGTCCCCTGTTAATGTGGGCGTGGTTGTGAGCGTGAGATCGGAGCATGGTAAACTTCCCTAAAACCGCGTGACAGGTACGGACACCGCGGAATCAAAAAGCTTTATTGTGCATGATGCCTGTATACAACTGTTGAAAACGATTTTTAATCTATGACCCGTGGAATATCGCAGTGACGAATCTGTCGCCGTCTAACATCTGCTGGAAATCCAGGTAAACATACTTCCGTGCACGCGCACATCCCCAGTTAACACGATCCCCAGTTGATCCATAACACCGGATTCACACAGAAACTATTACTAAAACATGGAGCGGTTCCAACTTTAAAACCAGAGGCAGCAGTTGTTGGGCCATAACCTGTAAGTAAGATTTCATAATTTTAAATGTATTTGCATGTATAATTTCAGACGTAATGTTTTAGTTTTATCAAGGGCGTAAACAAATGCCAACGCTGGCTTTAGTAGCCAGTTAGTTAAATGCTATTTCGTGTGTCTATGACAAACGCGTACAAACATTTTGGACCCGAATTTGTAATTATGTACTAATTTTGTAAATGTATTTTCCATGTATACTTTATGACGTAATTTTTCGATTTGATCAAGAACGTAAACACAAGCCAACGCTGTTTGGTTTTAGTAGCCAGTTAGTTCGAGGCTATTTTGTGTGTATAAGACAAACGTGTACAAACTTCAAAAAATTATATGTAATAACAACAGCAAACTTCATTCAGAAACGTTTGTAAGAGCCGTGCTTGCAGAAGTTCTGCTTGACTCTCTTCATTACCGCTTTCTGGGTCTGATTCTGGCTCAAACTGATACGGCAATATTGACACCATTATTTACATTTGACCGCAGCACATGAGACTGTCGCCCGTGAAGGTGATGGGCGTGAAGTTTCCGGACAATGTGCAGTACGCAGTTTAGCCAATCACAACACACCGGCCCAACTAACCAATCTGAGCCCATCGCCTGTTTCTGAGGGAGTGGTTTCAGAGAATCAGGAAGTCAACCGGTCGTTCAGATGACAGAGGAGAAAGCGGCTTACAATAAAGGTGAAATATATGAAAAATAAGGCGTTTTTTAACAAACGAAACACGAAGACATGTTATATTGCACCCCATAAACACAATCAAGCTAAGAAAAAAAGCAGTAAACCACCCCTTTAAATCTAACAGCAGGTGTTAAATTAATAGAAAGTGTGTATAACTGTACTCCAGAGCGCCATCTAGTGTTCAAAATAAGGTGGTTAGTGTAAGTGGTTAAAACATCAGCAACATATTGATACCATACTCCAGTAACATCAACAATACCAGTTTAAAAAAAATAAAATAATAAAAAAAAATAAAAAATCAAGCATCCATCACTGGTAATGTGTTACTTTGTTTCTGTCATTATTGCTAATATACTGTTTAAGGTTAAATGCTTTAATTTATCATTTAAATCACTAAAAAATCAAATTCAAACAAATTAGTTTTATAATATTTTATGTTGTCACATATAAATTGGTATAGGTGAAATTTGACTGGTATTGGTGATGATCACTGACATCTTTCCAATATTTCCCATTTCTCTTCTATGTCCCTTTCAATGAATGTATCACAAGAAAAAAAAAAAAAGAATCATAAATGATATTACATTGTTTTATGGGCAGCCTCGAGCTGAGTCTGATTTAAGAGCCCTCCATTTCCCTCAAAGGAATGATATTTGGATCATTGTCCTGTAAGAGAATACAGATTCACAGAAGGTAAAAGTAATGATGAGGACTGATGTTTCAGTTACACAAACACAAAAATACTTTGGAATTGTGTTTTTCCCGTTGTTTGTACAGAGGTTTTCTTTCCCTAAACATTTAACACAGTATTTCATACCGTATCAAACTGTCACCTTTTGTACTGCAGTAACACAATTTAGCAATTTTAATTTCACACCTAAAATGTTTACTGATGTACTTTTGTTTTCTATTAAGACACTTGCCCTGAAAAAAAATGTGCATGTTATGTTTATTGTGGAGGTATTTGTGTTTTGATAGTTTTGACACTTCTTCACTGGTGAATATCTGTTTTTGTAGTATTAAAAATAAAGGACAAAATAGATGACTATTCACAGTTTCCTTTTATGCAATAACTAATTATGTATTCATACCACTGTTCTTTTAACGTTTTTTTTTTTTTTTTCTTGTTTAATCAGCTGTAGGTAATACTTACATTCGGTGGTACTGCTGTATGGCTCCTGCTGCGACAGTAAACCACACCAGCAGCTACAGCAGCAGCAGCCAGCAGAACAACAATAACTATTCCTGCTACAGCAGCTGAAGACAGACCTGAATCTGCAACAGATAAAGACAGACAGTCATTATTACTACAAATAATACATCCAATATTTTCCAATATCTCTGACTGATATTTACATCTTCCTATTGATCATCAGTTGTATGATATTGATTAAACTGATAAACCAGGTGTTTTTTACCAACAGCAGCTAAACAGCATCAGCACTGTGAGCTCAGCACAAGATATCAGGCAAACAAATTTAGTTTTTTTTTTTTTTTTAAACAGTCCACAACCAAATACTTAAGTTGATTTTAAACAAGTGTACTGTTTTTAAAAATCCCTCAAAGGAAATGCATTGAATGACTGAATTATATACTCACCAGTGACAGAAACACTGAATATGATCATTCTGGTGATACTGAAGCTGCTGTTTCTGCTGGTGATCAGTAGTTTGTAAAGACCAGAGTCTGTGGTTCTGGTGTTCATGATGGTCAGAGATCCAGTCTGATGATCCAGCTTCAGTCTGTCTCTGAATCTCTCAGTACCTTCATTAAACTGAATATCTGTACAAATCTTAGTCTGATCTCTAGTGATTTCAGCGATGAGAGTGTCATTAAAATACTATCTCATCACATAATTTGGATTTTTAATTTCATCAGGATCTAAAGTGACCGATTCTCCCTCACGTTTCTTCACTAGTTCAGAAGCAGGGAAACCTGAAACACAAACCAACAGCTGCTGGAGGACCTTCTGCTGAAAACAGACAAAAACTGCACAACATATAAGGACTGTGAACATGACTGATTGCTCAAGCCCTTTCTTTACTCACAGTCTAAAAGAAACATTTTTGTTTGTGCACATAAACACAGTTTAACAACGTGTTTAAACATACTGTGTATAAACTGCATTTAAATATTCAATAATGACTCACCAGTGACAGAAACACTGAAGATCTTTTCACCGTTGCTGTTGCTGAAGATCATTACTTTATATTCCCCAGAGTCTGAGGTTGTGACGTTTGTGATGGTCAGAGATCCAGTCTGATTGTCCAGCTTCAGTCTGTCTCTGAATCTCTCACTATCTTCATTACACTGGACATCTGTACAGATATAACTGATATATCCATTGAATTTAGCGATGAGATTGTCATTAAAATGCCATCTAATCTCTTCTTGTTGGTTTGTTTGTGTGTCAGTGTTTAGTGTGACTGAATCTCCCTCCTTTATTGACACTGACACACTGTCTTTATCAACACCAGACACCCCTAAAGAGAAGAAACAGTTAATGTAAAACAAACAAAACTATACAATAGGGTTGTAAATGCTTCCCTAAAGATAATATAAACTAAGTAGATAAATATGTCTGGATTCATAATGTAACACATGCAAACAAACAGCAGAAGAACATCACTGATTTGCACATTAATTCATCAGACAAACGTGAGTCTCATGGATGAGCTTATATAACTTAAACATCATACAAGACATATTTAACCCACTTTCTCTATACAGTTATATGCAGTAAATTTTCATAAGAAATATTAAAGATGAAATGTATACAAAGATATCACCGCATTAAGATTCAGATAATACAATGCCATGTTTTTTCTACAAAAAAAAAAAAAAAAAAATGTAATCTCTCACATAAATTAAGAATTTAGGTACATTTTATTCACTTGGCAAAGCGACTCATTACATTTGATCTGTTTATGCACTGATAAGAATATCAACATTTTTAATCGGTATGATGCCATGTTACGTTTTGATAAGGACCCTCCAAAAAACAATAGAAGCCCAATAGAAACCATCACAGAAATTCCAATGGTTTCCATTAAAATACCATTATGAAACATTAGCTTTTTCCAGTAAAACCATCACAAAATTCATTTTTGTAGTGTGTTTTGGGCATTTTTCAAATAGGATTTAACATCCCACCAATAGAATCCATCACAAACCATTAGACACCATTATAGTTTCCATTAAAACCAATACAATTCCCATTATAACCATTACATTTTCTATTGTGTTTTGGGCAGGGTTCTATTGTTCTGGGGGTTTTTTTCTTTTTCTTCAGCAGGGCTATTTTCACGCACTTGGTTAAAGTTGGTTTTATATTCGCACATTCACACATTTTCCGCGTTCAATACCGTTCTAATTATATATGCAATAAAGTTATTTTTTTTGCAAATTCCAATCAGCCACATCATTGTCAACCTACTACATTTTACAACCTATAATCTCCACACTACTAATAGCCTAATAATATTCCCATCACTAACTGTGCCTATACTCATGCAAAAATCTGTGCAACATCACACAAAGTCTTACCATGGTCGAGTAAAAACAAGATCACCAAGAGCAAATTAAAGAGAAGAGTCATTTCCCTTTTTTTTTTCCTGAGAAAATGAATATGAAAAATGAATGCAACATGTTCTGGTCTGTAGGCGACACAATTGTCACACTAGCTCAAGTGAAAGTAATCTGAGAGCCTGAACATGGTTATCCAGGTTGAGCGATGAACGTCCCTGCCGATTGTAGCGACAGCCTGCAGCCGCTGAGAGGTTAAACTGAAGGAAATAAATGCACGCATTCTCGTCCGTTGCAATCCTTTTGAATATTTATTGTAACGACGTAACAAACAACTGCATGATTAAAAACAACTGAGAAGAGGCCTAGAACGGTCAACAGAAAGTGAGCATTCCCGCTACTCACCCCCTCTCTACACACACATGTCAAACAGAAAACGCAATCAGGTGAAAGTCCACCTGCACGATGTGGCCAAACACACGGAAACATAACATCACAATACAAAATAAAATAGAAACATTTTCTGCACTTGCACCGATACTAATTTTCATATGCAAAGAGGCTTTACGCCGAGTAAAATATCGTACAGCTGACATTAGTAGGCTATATTATATTTATTATTCCTAACCCGCCATCTGGATTCTATTTTTTTTTTTACAATTTCAAGACAACTAAATGATACTGCTTAAATTATTATTTTAGCTAGTGTAATAATAAAATAAGGTAAAAAAATAAATAAAAAAAAGTTTTCTCTTTAGGCTATATATCATGTAACAGTAATGTAAGAGTAGACTTGTGGAAATAAAACACATTACATTAAGTTGAGTCTAGTCTAAAGACCTTTAAACCAGTCGTTCAGGAAGGCAGAGCTCATGAGTAGAGAGAGAGAGAGAGAGAGAGAGGGGAAAAAAAGTATCTTCTTTTGTCCCATATAAGCACCTGTTGATGGATATTGTAATTACACACTCTGGCTGCAATAAGCATCTTTTATTTATTTATTTAAAATTAATCTCATGGCTATAGAAAAGAATGGAAGCTTATTTCATCCATGAAATAAAAAGTTAAAAAGTGTTACAAATTTTTCTCTCACAATTCTGATTTCTTCTTCTTTTTTTTTCTAAGAATCGCAAGATATATATATATATATATATATATCAGACTTTGGAGCGGACTTTCTTATTCTCAGATCTGGACTTGAAAATGCACAATTAAAAGAGAAAATAATCAGAATTGTGAAATATAAACTCCTAATTGTGAGGAAAAAAGTCAGAATTGCAAGAGGTAAGCTCGCAATTACTAAGTGCAAATAGCGATGGATGGATGGTATATACACTGTAAAATTTTTTTTTAAAAAATCGTAAAACAACAGTCAAATGACTGGCAGGCAAGGCTGCCAAACAAAAAACGTAAAATTACAGTTAATAGAAATAAATTGCGAAAAAAATACTTTCTTCAGAAATTTCCATTAAAGGTTTTACAGAAAAACAAAAACGCATTTTACAGATTTTTTATTTTCTTGTTTCAATTATGATATTTCACTTTAATTTTAAGTTTTTGTTTGGCAGCCGTAGCTGCCAGTCATTTGACCATTTTTTTACGGGATTTTTTTTTTTTACAGTGTAAAACCCTTATTTTACAGATTTTTCCTAGATTATACAATTACAAAATTTGTCTACATACTTTTATTTAATAGCATAGATATGCAAGCTATTGACAGCAGTAAGACTTTATAACATTTGTGATATGAGACTGTAAAGAAAGTAAACTGAAAATGCTGAACTTCTCACCATGTGACAGTCTGTTTTTTAGTTATTCAAAAGTAAAGACAATATATAGGTTGCCCTAAGAGCGATGTTCCATCATGAACATTGTGGTCCTTCCCACATAGCAAAATAAGCCCAAATGTGGCCTCAAGCTGGCACTGCTGGCCTCCTGTCGGCAATGGCACGTACCCTTTCAGCCAGAGCTGGGCCATGCGTGGCATGGAAGTGTAGTATTGTTTAAATTTAATCTTTGAAATGGCAAGTCAAAACAGTATGGCAATGGCAAAATAATGGCAATGGCAAAAAAAAAAAAAAACATATTTCAAAATTAAGTAAATCAATAAATCAGTCAACTGCATTAAACTATTAAATTGCACTTAATTATAATTTTATTATATTTTATGTTATATATTATTTTCAGTACAAATAATATTATAATCCATACAGAGCGAGAGAGAGAGAGGGAGAGAGATCAATTAACTATTATCATGCAATATTTATTTGGTTTACCATGGGGCACATACATTTATTAATATGCTGTCATGCACAAGCATTAAATAAAATGATCATAAAAGTATTTTATTTTTATTCAAATCTTCGGTATCCGTGTTATGCTTTGTGTGAGCAACAGATCCAAATACCAAACCATTCATCAGCGATATATATCTCTTTCCTCCGTAATATGAGTGCATAAACTGATGAAATGTAGTTTGAAATAAAAGTGAGTTGTTTTGGATAAAAGCTTCTGCTAAATTAATAAAATGTCATGTAACCAAGTTATTTACGTGGATAATTCTAACATTAGGACTAATCATTTGTAGAAAAACATGGCACTGTAAAAAAAAAAAAAAAAAAATGTTTTTCTTATTTTTATGGGTAAGTCATTCATTTGAAATAAGGAGACCCGTACCTCCACCCCTCCCAACTGTGCGAGGGGTGTGAGAAAAAGTGAAGTTAGTGGAGAGTGCTGCAGGAGTGGCAGTGTCCTGAGGTTTGATCCAAGTCTCAGTTAGGGCCATGAGGTCGAGACCGGAATGAGTAGAAATAGAAGGAATAAAGTCTGCTTTGTTTACAGCAGACTGGCAGTTCCAGAGACCAATTGGTGTGGAACAGTCGCAGCGCAGGATCCCCGGAGAATGATCAAGCTGATACAGAGAGCCAGTGTGCTACCACACTGTAAAACCCAACAAGTTAGGGTAACTCAAACCGTTTGAGTAAACCGATTGCCTTAAAACATTTAAGTTTTTAAAACTAACAATAATGAGTGCTCTGAACATATTTCAGTTGAGTTCAGTTAAGTGATTAATTAAGTGCTGATTGAGCATTAGTGATGAACACCTGCTGTTAACAAACACAATCACTGACAGAAAGAGAAACACAAGAACAACAGCTGACTTCAGCCATAGCCTTAGATGAAATCAACTGAAATAAAATACATTAAATCTCAAGATCTGATTAAACAACCCCACAAACAGCATCACCAGCTCCACTTATTAATAACCAGACTGACTTTATTTCTGTCAGACATCTACAGAAGATCTTATTGAGAATTAACTCAGGTTTAGATGTTGATTTGTTTCAATTGAAGTAACCATGTTAGAGATCAGTGTCTGCTTTAGTTGGGCTCTTGACCCTTGACTTCTGTGTTAGCTGTTTTTTTTTTTTTTCCTCTGGTTGTTGTAATCATGTGTTCTTCAAACATATTTGTTACAATTCAAAAGCCCAGAGAAAGTGATCAGTAGTTGGTTGTTATATATTTGTAATGACGATCATCTGTAAGTGAGCTGATCTAATTGAGAGTGAAGATAGACTCATTGTGTGTCTAGTCTCTGGTTAAATGGATGTTGTATTGATTATAGTAAAAGTGATTTTAAGAGCCTGTGACAGTCAGTTAATATAAATATATAAAAAAATATAAATATAAACCATTAAAAAAAATTAATGCTGCAATGCATGCTGGAAGCCATGGATGAGTTTTGTACTATGATAGTACCCAGCATGCATTGCAGCATGATTTTTTTTTTTTAATGGTCACCATTGTTGAGGTTCATAAACTGATTCTTGATGTCTGTGTGAATCTAATTTGTAACATAGATTAAAACTTTTTGTGGACAAACTGTTTAGAAAGTCCTTTCTATTAACTGACTGTCACAGAGCTGGTGGTTCTTAGAATTGCTTTTACTATAATTAATACAACATCCATTTAATCAGAGACTAGACACACAATGAGCCTATCTTCACTCTCAATTAGATCAGCTCACTTACAGATGATCGTCATTATAAATATATAACAACCAACTACCAATAATTTTCTCTGGACTTTTGAGTTGTAACAAATATGTTCAAGGCACATATGACTACAACAGCCAGAGAAAAAGAACTACTAACACAGAAGTCAAGGGTCAAGAACCCAACAAAAGCAGACACTGATCTCTAACATGGTTACTTCAAATGAAACAAATCAACATCTAAACCTTAGTTAATTCTCAATAAGATCTTCTGTAGATGTCTGACAGAAATAAAGTCAGTCTGGTTATTAATAAGTGGAGCTGGTGATGCTGTTTGTGGGGTTGTTTAATCAGATCTTGAGATTTAATGTATTTTATTTCAGTTGATTTCATCTAAAGCAATGGCTGAAGTCAGTTGTAGTTCTTGTGTTTCTCTTTTCTTCAGTGATTCTGTTTGTTAACAGCAGGTGTTCATCACTAATGCTCAATCAGCACTTAATTAATCACTTAACTGAACTCAACTGAAATAAGTTCAGTGCACTCATAATTGTTAGATTTAAAAACTTAAATGTTTTAAGGCAATAAGTTTCATCAAATTGTTTGAGTTACCCTAACTTGGGTTTTTAAGGCAATCGGTTTACTCAAACGGTTTGAGTTACCGTGACTTGTTGGGCATATATCTTATTTAGTGAACTCAGCTGAAATAAGTTCAGAGTACTCATAACTATTAGTTTTAAAAAACTTAAATATTTTAAGACAATAAGTTTCATCAAACGGTTTGAGTTAACCTAACTTTTCAGGTTTTTAATGCAATCGGTTTACTCAAATGGTTTGAGTTACCCTAACTGTTGGGTTTTACAGTGCATAACAATCTCAACTTTATTAAGAAAGATGGATCATATTTACAGTATATTCATACAGCAACATATAGGATGTCCTGGGCATCCAATCAAAGTACTCACGAGGTCAAACAATACCCTATATGGATGTTAAGAAGTATAACAAGTAAGATGTGCAAGCAAGCATCTGTGTGTGTTCTTGTTTTGTCTGTAGGTATGCCTGTGATGTGCACATAACAGCAGGAAATTACCCAAGGAAATTCTTACACAAGAATAGTCTAAAGTGAAGGCCAAGAAAAAGAAAAAAAAAGAAATATTAACAATGGCCACTTTAAATAATTTATGATTTAGTGCATGCTTCACTTTTGATAGAAATTGTTAAGGCTGTTTTGAAAGGGACAGTACTTTTCAAACAATGGCAATAAATCTAATCTGAATGTTCACTGCTATTTATTATTACTCCGCATTGTCTGGCATAGCCGTATTCATTCATAAATAGGCAGCAGCGATTCTACAACAATGGGTAACATTTGAGAGATATTGAGTTATAAAATATAGTAAATGAAGTCGCCTATAAGGTTATTAGTCTGATTAACATGACACACACACAAAGAGACAGCCTCAAATTGAAGAATTCTGTTGTTTCAGGTTTCTAGATTTTGGTTTATGTTTATCATTGTCATGTTATACATTTTGTGTTCTGCTCTTTTTATGTAGATTTCAAGTATTTTAGTTCATACAATAATATATAAATATATTATAAATATATTTCTATTTTTTTCAATCCCATTCTGAAAAAAAATAATAAAATAAAATAAAAACCATCACATAATTTGTAATGGTTTTACTGATTATAATGACAATTGTATTGGTTTTAATGGAAACTGTAATGGTGCCTGTTGGCCTCTACAGGTAATCAGTCGCTTAAAAAAAACCAACAAAAAAAAAAACAAACCTAATGTAATATGTCCCAAAACACACAAGAAACCATTATTTAATGGTTTTAATGGTTGAAAGTTGATACTTTGTAATGTTTGTAATGGTATTTGTAGTGGAAATCATTAGAATTTCTGTGATGGTTTCATTTGTTTTTGTCAGGGCCGTTTTTTACTCCCAGCAGTAACTCCCTGAGTGTCATTCTGCTCTGAATTACTGCACTTGCTTACATCTCATCATTTATCAAAGTAATGGAGTCAGCAGTTACTCTTACATCATTGCCAGACCATTGATCTTTTACAAAGCAGCCCCTTTACAACACTTTCTTGAAGGCCATAATACTAGTGATGTCCACCAGAGGGAGCCACAGGAAAACAAATCCTTCTAGAAGAAAATAAAGCAAAACAGGAATGATAAACTATATCCTATAGTGGTTTCACTGTGCACGCTATGTAGTAAGAATAGTAACAGAGTTGTATCATGGTAAACAGCATCTGAACAATAAGAGCAGCAGTCTGTAAATCAATATAACTTTCAGTCGTTGCAGAAACATAACATATACAGTATTGTTCAAAATAATAGCAGTACAATGTGACTAACCAGAATAATCAAGGTTTTTAGTATATTTTTTATTGCTACATGGCAAACAAGTTACCAGTAGGTGCAGTAGATTCTCAGAAAACAAACAAGACCCAGCATTCATGATATGGACCCTCTTAAGGCTGTGGGCAATTAGGCAATTAGTTGAATTAGTTGAAAGGGGTGTGTTCAAAAAAATAGCAGTGTGGCATTCAATCACTGAGGTCATCAATTTTGTGAAGAAACAGGTGTGAATCAGGTGGCCCCTATTTAAGGATGAAGCCAGCACTTGCTAAACATGCATTTGAAAGCGGGTCGTTCAAGACATTGTTCAGAAAAACAGCGTACTTTGATTAAAAAGTTGACTGGAGAGGGGAAAACCTATAAAGAGGTGCAAAAACTTATAGGCTGTTCAGCTAAAATGATCTCCAATGCCTTAAAATGGAGAGCAAAACCAGAGAAACGTGGAAGAAAACGGAAGACAACCATCAAAATGGATCGAAGAATAACCAGAATGGCAAAGGCTCAGCCAATGATCACCTCCAGGATGATCAAAGACAGTCTGGAGTTACCTGTAAGTACTGTGACAGTTAGAAGACGTCTGTGTGAAGCTAATCTATTTTCAAGAATCCCCATAAAGTCCCTCTGTTAAAAAAGGCATGTGCAGAAGAGGTTACAATTTGCCAAAGAACACATCAACTGGCCTAAAGAGAAATGGAGGAACACTGATGAGAGTAAAATTGTTCTTTTTGGGTCCAAGGGCCACAGGCAGTTTGTGAGATGACCCCCAAACTCTGAATTCAAGCCACAGTACACAGTGAAGACAGTGAAGCATGGTGGTGCAAGCATCATGATATGGGCATGTTTCTCCTACTATGGTGTTGGGCCTATTTATCGCATACCAGGGATCATGGATCAGTTTGCATATGTTAAAATACTTGAAGAGGTCATGTTGCCCTATGCTGAAGAGGACATGCCCTTGAAACGGTTGTTTCAACAAGACAATGACCCCAAACACACTAGTAAACGAGCAAAGTCTTGGTTCCAAACCAACAAAATTAATGTTATGGAGTGGCCAGCCCAATCTCGGACCTTAATCCAATCGAGAACTTGTGGGGTGATATCAAAATGCTGTTTCTGAAGCAAAACCAAGAAATGTGAATGAATTGTGGAATGTTGTTAAAGAATCATGGAGTGGAATAACAGCTGAGAGGTGCCACAAGTTGGTTGACTCCATGCCACACAGATGTGAAGCAGTTTTAAAAAACTGTGGTCATACAACTAAATATTAGTTTAGTGATTCACAGGATTGCTAAATCCTAGAAACAAAAATGTTTGTACAAAATAGTTTTGAGTTTGTACAGTCAAAGGCAGACACTGCTATTTTTTTGAACACACCCCTTTCAACTAATTGCCCAATTGCACAGCCTTAAGAGCGTGCATATCATGAATGCTGGGTCTTGTTTGTTTTCTGAGAATCTACTGCACCTACTGGTAACTTGTTTGCCACGTAGCAATAAAAAATATACTAAAAACCTTGATTATTCTGGTTAGTCACATTGTACTGCTATTATTTTGAACAATACTGTGTATATATATATATATATGTTAATGCTTTGGTAACATTGTGTTACACAGTCAACACAAGCTGAATTGAAAATTGAGAGAGAGAGAGAGAGAGAGAGAGAGAGGATAGCGACATGTGTAACACCCCATAAAATTGATAAATTGTGACTGCTTGTTTGCTGTGTAAGCTTACCGCTAAATTGTTCGTGACCGTGGCTAGTTTTAAATATTTATTTTGTCGCGGCTACCAGAAACAGACGCCTAGAACTGTTATTTAAACAAGCTTCTTAAAACAACACCGTAAATTAGGCTGTCCACGGAACCACGGTTGCATCTGTCTAAACAGATGATGCCACGGGTCTCTGGATCGAATTTCTGAAAGGGAATTTAGAATTCAGAATTCCGAGCCGTCGACTTTGCATGTTTCGCCACACAGTGAGCGATGGGGCACAATTTTGAAGAGGATGAATAAAATAAGAAACTTTAAGAAACTAAAGTGATTGGTGTGAAACAACTTAAAAATATAAGAACTTCAGGCGTATTAGGGAAGCATTAAAATATACAAATCACACACACACACACACACACACACACACACACACGAGAGCATACTCACTCGCAGAGAGAGAGAGACAGAGAGAGAGAGAGGGTGAGAGAATTAAAGTTTAAACTAAACACAATTCCATCGATAGCCTATTGCATTTAAATTATTTTTATACAACCAACAGAATATATGAGTGTCTTAAAACTGTTCTGTTAAAATTGTTTATTTATTCTGATTTTGTCCTTAAAACCATTATCTTTTCACACATCTCCCATAGAGAGAGAGAGAGAGAGAGAGAGAGAGCGAGCGAGCGAGAGCGCTCGCCTTGGAACCTGACTCGCTCGCCACACAGATGTTGCCATGAGAAAGATTCAAAACGGGCCATAATATCTTCAAAACATTACTTTACAGCTCATTTATGGGTTTTTCCACCGCCGGATAACATAGCCTCATCTGAAACTCGTTATGAGATCAAAGGTCACATATGGTTATCATTAATATTATTATGAGGTCACGAAAGGTCAAAGCAATTCATCATTTTGTCATATGCTGGCGGCTACTTACTACTTCCACAAGTTGTTCGTTAGGCTATTTCATTCAAGTCAATATAAAAGCAAGTATTATTTTACGTTACTGAGCATAGCAAATTAATTGTTTGCAAAACGGTCACGTTTTACTTTTAGTGTGCTTGTTACAGTAAAAACAAAAAAACTAAACAAAAAAAACACCTTTTATTAATACAGTCACATTACTATTACATCACTACACATTAGATGAGTAAAAGTAATGCAAGAGTAATGTAACACATCACTTTCCATAAGTTACTTTTTTAGGGAGTAATGCAGTATTGTAATTTAATTAAAATGAAATAAAAATACATTAAATTAAACTAGCTGAAACTTGCTTGTGTTAAGCACAATTACACACAGAAACATGCATGAAGAAGTGCAAACCTTCAAAAGGATGTGGCTCTTCAAAAGGAAATAAATATTAGCTCAAATATAATTAGAGATTGTAAAACAGCTTCTTTAATCCACTGCAGATTACCTTTTTTATTGCACTTCAAAAACAAAGAAAGATGAAAAGGAGAAGTGAACACATGATTAGCAAAATATTGTTAAGCTTTGAGAGGCTCTATATTTAGCCATGTCATCTATCCATTAATTATGCTTTCAACATAATGTACAGGCCAGCCTTCATCACATTCCAAAACAATGTTACGAGTGGACCCCGTCCCTCTACCATATACACATTTTGGGTATCTTTTTCCACTTTGTAATTCACATGTGACCACAAAAAAAGGCTTGTTGCTCGTAAACCGGATTCTGTTATCCCTATGTTGAGTTCCTCCTTTGCCACAAACGGCTCTAATATTATTTGCATTCACCTGTATGAAGGTGTTGGTAGGTTTGCAGACATTTCCAGCGAGAGTGATGTGCCTTCTACTGATTTCACTGTCACACTGCCTCTCATTCACATGAGGACCCAGATGCTGATGGAGGAAATTTTTATAACGGAGGGTTATATGAGCTGGTTGACCATAAGCAGTGAAAGCAGCAGCCAAGACCAGCAGCAGAATCACAGCAGACTGATGGATCTCCATGACCTGGTGAACAAAACACACATCAAAACACCTTCTACTGACATTTGACTGTGATTAAGAAAATACTGATAGGACCCTTCATTTGTTTTACTTGCACATCTTAGTTAATTAACTTTTTCTGACAATTTCAGTCCCCTTTTTTCTCTAGATTTGTGTTAAAGTGTTTTTGTCTGTACTTTGTTTCATCTGCACCAAGACAAATTTTTTACTTGCTGAGTGAAGTTATACATTTCTTACCTTAAAATTAAGGTAAATTAATATTTTATTCTCACAGTTGTCTTCTTTTGCCTGTGGGCTTTGTAATCAACAGCACTGTTGTGAATAAATCTCACAAAAAAACTGATCCAACTTGTTCCAAAGGCAAGATCAGACTTCACTGTTGTCCATCAGCATCGCTGCAGTTTGTACTGCAAAACTAACTTGACTTTTAAAGACTGGACTATGCAAATATGACCTTGACTATTTAACCAGTTTACGCGAAGTTCATCACCCTTATTTGTTATTAGGTGGTTTTGCAAATATTAAAAAAGGAAAACGTTTCAAAGTGCAGCTTCTACCACAACTGAGCTAGATTTTAAATGATCTAAAATATCCTGTTGTGATGCACACTGTTGATTTAATTGTCTCACTTTTATTTATTATAAAATTGTATTTATTATAAAAAAATGTGCCTCTAACACTAGCACTCTCTATACTATTTCTATTCTGACTGTTTTCTTTTTAGTTATTAAAAAAATAATAACTTGACCCTTTAACATGAAGTCTCTCTATTTTATTTCTCTTCTATCAACTTTTTATTCTTTCTAATAATAATAATAATAATAATAATAATAATAAATTACCACTTGGGGCGCTCCACAGTTTGATAACCACTTTCCCCAAATACACAAAAAAATTGTTTGTGTCTGTCATAAAATAAAACAATTAATAAATATTAATTTATCAATGATTTATTGATCTCAGTGTGTGGACATTAAAATTAAATACAATATATATGTACTGTTATGATGAGATACTTCTCATTTACACAAAATCTAAACATGATTTTCAGTTTGGAGGTCTTGCTTACCTCTGTTCACTTTATGTTTAACTTTGTTTGTGTTTAACTGCAGTAAAGTTTAGTTTAGTCTGAGTAGAGAGCATGTTTGTTTGTGTTTGATAGTTTACCTTACCTGCTAAACACACAGAGACATGTGTATGTTCATTTTGATGTTATTTTAAAGGAATAAAACATGGCATGTCATTGTGTCAGAAACTCCATGAAAGGTCATCAGAAACCAGACATTACCCCTTAAATCCTGGAAAAGCAAAAAAGTAGGAACTGTATGTCAAAACCCCATATATGCATTTATTACGAATAATGAGAAAAAATTAAAATAAAATACTTATAGATCCCAAGAAGAGAGAAAAATATACTCTGTTTCAATATTTCATTCACATGATTCATACCATTGAATGTCAATCAGGGAAATGTGGTGAACTTTTAAAAACTTCTTCCAGGGATTCATGCGATTGTCACCAAATTTGGTCAACCTCATGCCAATATATTGAAGGTACTAAATTGCGAACAGAGTTTCACTATCTTGAACAGTTTTGTTAAGACAAGGCAATACATTTATAGTGAAAAAGTGAAACACAAAGTGTCTGATTTCTTCTGCACACCATTGAGTGATTTAGATCAAACGTGAGCTTCATGTTTGGTCCTGGGGCTGATCACATGATTCACAGTCATTGTTGCATTTACAACTGATTTTGAAAATAATCATCTTCTATTTTCCCGGTTAAATACAAATGCCCACAGTGCTTTGTTTTCCTTGAGCCTCCATGTGGCTATGGCACTGTAGTGCCTGGGCCCAACATTGCTGCTTGCAACTACTGTAACTTTGCTATTATTATTAATTAATCATTAACTACATTCAAATAAAAATAAATTATATCAGATGTATAAAAGAATATATCCATTATCAGATTTGTTAGCCATAAGAGACTAATTGTCTTGATTTTGTGGTCTTAGTCTTGATGCCACATTAGTTTTGGATTCAGAAATTTGAGTCATGCATGGTTTTGATCTGGATCTCAGTCTATTTCCAGCTGTTTTATCTTAATTTCTCTTCTATTCTCTAAATTTTAGTTTGTGGATGTTTATCTCCAATTTGGTGTTGTTGAGATACAAGGCAATCAAGCAGAGGGTAGTAGAGAAGTTTTATTTGAAGATTAGAGACAGGTGGAGAACATCTTCACCTTACTTATCCTCATCTGTTTTTACATATACACCACTTTTTTTTTTTTTTTTTTAAATGCCTAAAAAGTGTTAACAGAGTGCTTAAAATTTTGCTAGATTTGCTGAATCATGCACATGATATCAGGACCGTGCACAGACCTTTTGAGGGGCATGTGCTGAAACTGAAAAAGGGCACCCCCCACTGCCATCTTTTTATTTTTTGGTCACATCTTAATGACAAATTAAATAACACAAAATAATAGTCTCAAAAGCTTCAGATTTATTCACGATTAATTACCATAATAATAATATAGTTTGAAGAAAAAAAGATTTTTTTGTTATTCTGTTTGATTTTATAAGCTAATTTGTAATTTGGTTAATTAATGTTTATGTATGTCATTGAGAAGAGGGGAAGGTAAAGCAATGAGTCAAGTAATTTTGCCAAACTACTTTGAAATATAATTTAACCCTTGTGCTGTGTTCGGATTCCTGTCACACTTGTGGTGTTCAAAAATGACTCTCATTTTGCTATATTATCACCAAAGAGTGGATTCAATCTTTACCTTTACAACCTTTAAATTTTTTTGGATCTACGCACCGTATATTATTGGTCTACTGGACTTTTGGACGAATGTTTGGTGCTATGGCCTTCTCTATTCATTGACACAATATTAAACAAAAAATTTGCACTGTTTATAACACTAGTGTGCTTTAATGTTTAATCAGGAAGTTTGCTTTTAAATGCTTTTATTTTGTACAAAATTGCAAAAAGTCACACTTGTGGTGTTCCAGGTCAAAAATGACCAGGCCTCAAAAAATTGCTTATAAATCTCTCATAATGCTATATTATCACCAAATATGGGATTCAATCTTTTTGTCAACTTGTTTTCTTTCATTCCGGACTGTTTTTTTGTTTCTATTTGCATCTGATTAATCGTAGGCCTCATTTATCTGGGAGTAGGTACCTCATTTTTTTGAGTTAAAAAACATTTTCTTGAATAATTTTCACAATATTAAACCAACAATTATAGAAATTTGCACTGTTTATCAAGTCAAGTCAAGTCACCTTTATTTATATAGCGCTTTTAACAATACAAATTGTGTTACTGCACAATATCAAAATAGGAAAATAGTATGTCAATAATGTAAAATGACAAGATTATACACTCAATTTTCAGTTAAAGGCATTTAATTATTGAATTCAGTGATGGCATCGTCCAGCTCAGTTCAGTTCTAATAGTCTCTGTGCAATCAAGTCGACGATATCGCTGGAAATGAAGTGTCCCCAACTAAGCAAGCCAGAGGCGACAGCGGCAAGTAACCAAAACTCCATCTGTGACAGAATGGAGAAAAAAAACCTTGGGAGAAACCAGGCTCAGTCGGGGCCAGTTCTCCTCAGGCCAGATGAACCAGCAGTTCAATTCCAACTGCTGCAAAGTCAGATTGTAAGGGCTCAACTGGTTCCAGTGGTCTTTTCCCGATGGATGTGTAGGTGACGAGGTCCTCACTGGGGATCTGTCTCTGGGGCTCATCTAGGTGTCCTGGTCTCTGCTGACCTTCAGGGCTGTAGAGGTCGTCTCTAGGTGCTGATCCACCATCTGATCTGGATACGGACTGGATCTGGTGACTGCAGCGACCTCGGAATAAGAAAGAAACAGACTAATATTAGCGTAGATGTCACTAGATCACACTAGTGTGCTTTAATGTTTAATCAGGAAGTTTGTTTAGAAAGGCTTTTATTTTGTACAAAATTGCACAAAGTCACACAAAAATGGCCGGCCATTGAGAGTGAATGGGGAAGAATGAAAGTAAGAGAAACAACTAGTGTTCAGGAGCATGTTGTGCTTGCAACATAAAGGCCTTGGACCTGTGCGTGTCTATCACGCACACACACATACACATCCATGCATACAAACTATTGTGAGTATTACACCTATTTCATCCTACCCTGAACTGCATGCAATATGTTTTTATGAATCTGATATTATAACTCTCTCTCTATCTCTCGCATAAACACACACGTAATCAAACTGCCTTGTCTTTAGCCTGCATTGACTTCAAAATAATCCATCCTTTAATCCAATTTCCATCCTTTGACCAGAATGTTACATCAACTTCAGCTGGGTCCTCAAAATCAGAAGATTGCTCCTCTTCAGTTGTTGCAAGGTTTTCAGTTGCAAGGTTGATGTTTTCCTCTTCCAATATATCTTGCATCTTCACTGTAAGATTCATCTTCAGTTGTCTCTTCCTCGCTATTTTCTTGATCAGTGATCAAGAATCTCTTGTAAAGACAGTGTCATGAATCCGGTCTATGAACTTCCATTCACTCACCACCAGAGGTCACTCGCTCACCACATTGACTCTTGCACTACATTACTGTTGCACTTCACCAGACTACAATTCTCATCATCCATTGCACTGACGACACACACAGCTGATTGCACTAATCACACGCTCACAACTATCACACTATCACACACCCTACATAACCATGGACTTCCCTTCACAGTTTGCAGAGTATTGATCTGTGTATAGCTCTCTTCTAGCGCTAGCTGCCTTACAGTGCCATTCCGTGTTTCTGTTTTTCACCAGTATTGTTCTGTGTTTATTACTCACTAGTGATAGCTGCTTTACTGAGTCTAGTCTTTTGATTTGTCATTTCGTGTTGCCTTGTTTCCTGTTCCCTCTTTCCTGCCTGTGTTTCTTGGATTAACCCTTGCCCTGCTGTTCGGACTCTGTTTGCACCTCGCTTGGAATATTGCCCGTGTACCTGGATTATCTCTCTCTGCCTTGCCCTGTTGGATATTGTTCGCCGATCGTAGACCCACGCTTGTCCTAGGATTACTCTGTGCCTTGCCCATGCCATACCTGTTTGCCGTTGTTCGACCCTGCCTGTATTTATGACCATGTCTTTGAATAAAACCCTGCAGATGGATCCGCACGCCTCACGTCTTGTTGTTCCCATTAAATACAGCTTCTTTTCCATTGTGCTGACTAGCCGGGTTTCCATCACCCTATGCGCATTTTGAAGTACTGCATGAAAAACGAGTGATGGAAATGCCAAGTTTCGAATAAAAATCCCTTAATTCGCAAAAAAGATTTTAACGCTCGCTTGAGGTGGTTTTTGACTTGTGCGAAAAAGGGTTGATGCGAATAATGGGAGATGGAAATGCATTTTGCGAATAAATTCCATCAAAAAAAGTCATGTAACTTTGCACTATGGGACGGCAAATCCTGACTAACCAGCAGACCGATGTCCTTCCACAACATCTGAAATGTTGTTATGGTCATTCTCAAATGCCCGAGCAAAGTCTGTCATCAAAGTATTTCTCTAATTTCCTTCCCAGAAATGTCTTACACGACTGCGTTCCCAAACAGGAGCATCCACCTCTGAAAGCAATGACCGCATTCATTGTGTTTAATCTGCTCGCTCTGAGGTGCAAATAATTTATTATAAATGAAAATGATTATATTAGTGATTTATAGTGCAGGTTTATCAGGAAGTGACGATTTTGTTCTCTTTGACTTGTTGGATGGAAACGGTGCTTGATCGCAAATGTTTTATGTGATATTCCAGTTTTGCGCATAATTTAAATTCGCAACTTTGAATGGAAACCTGGCTACAGACTGAATGACAAGCAAGGCACTGTGAGGCATTTGTATGCACTCTCTCTGTGCTAAAACATTTATTTGTAAACTTTCGTCTACTCTGTGAGAACATGAAAGCCTCAAAACCTATCGTCATAATGTTTTTCTAGAATATGTGGTGAAAAAAATTATTCTTTTGAAGGCAGTTTGAACGTGTGTGTGTGTGTGTGTGAGAGAGAGAGAGAGAGAGAGAGTTATAATATCAGATTCATAAAAGCATATTGCATGCAGTTCAGAAATAGGTGTAAAACTCACAATAGTTTGTATGCATGGATGTGTGTGTCCAGCAGAGGTCCATAGGGACTCATTCATTGTCAGTTCAGTCCATTTTTCTTCATGTTTCAACTTCTCCTCACAACTCTATGATATATATATATATTTATATATTTATATATTTTGTGAATATATATTTAAACATTCTAAAATACATAAAAAATCTGTAGTTTTGTATTTATTTTTGTTGTTGTCTGATATATTTTGAATTGTTTGCTTTTGTAAATTATTATACATAAATTTGCAGAAAAGTTACAAGTCACCACTAAAAGACGTGACTGTAATCACATACTATTTATTTCAGAAAATTATTTATCACAAACAATTTATTTTATTTAAGAGATGAATTTTAAAAACAAAACACAAAACAAAACACAAAACAAAACAAAACAAAACAAAAGCACCAATAAACAGTACTGAACAGGAGTGAAGAGTTCACAGAACAATTTTTTTTTTGTTTTTTTAGAAATCACATGGCTAATAAACAAGAGAAAGAACAGGCACAATGCAAAACACTGAGAATGATACTACGTATCATGAACTACAGTTTTTACAAGTCCATGCACATCTGGCAGACGTTGCCACTTTTATACCCTAACTGTGAGATGTTTTCAAAATACTGTTTTGTCTACCTCTGGAGGTGGAATATCAGGATAACAACACCTACAGCTGTGTGCTCAACAATCCCATCAGCAACCAGACCACACATCTGGACATCAGTCAACTCTGTCAACCATGTTCAGGTATAGCAGCGCTGACATGTGTTTATTTACTGAGCTGATCTTATATGTTGTAGATCAGACTCATTAACTTATCAATGTCTCTCTTTTACTCTCCTTCAGTTCCTCCAGTCTCAGTCTCTCTGATATCTCTGATCTCTGCTGGATCTCTGTTGATAGTTGCTGTAGTTGTGATATTCTGGCTCTGCAGGAAACATAGAAAAACTGATCAAGAAGGCAAGTGTTTTCTACTGCTTTTAAACAAGTAATATAACAACAAATATGAAATTGAAAATAAGCTCCACATTTTTGTCAACTGATAGTCTTATTTATAATTTTACTAAAATTAATCTCACAAGTTTGTAGTTAACATCTTGTATATGAAACCAAACTAATATTGGGTTTGACTACTTCTGTAGATCTCACTGATATCAAAATGTGTGTCTGTTCGTATGTATACTGAACATCACTGTTTAGTTGTCTTACGTCTGTATCAACACTAAAAATGCAATGCAAGTTTAAATTTAAAAATCCCGAATAAAGGTAATGTTGTTAGGTAATAAATATGTTGATACATTTGCAAGTGTGGATAGTCTGTGGGATTTATTTTTTTGTTTTGTTTTGAAGTTGGACCTTTTTTTTGGTCATTTTTCCTACGCACCTATCAATTACTTACAGGTGTGCGAGGGTGATTGTTGATTAAATATTAAAATAAAACAGTCTTACAGGTATAAAAATGCAGCTGGTGCTAAAATTTAAATCTATATGAATGATGACTTTTATTGTGCTAGTTGAGTTTAAATGCTGATTAAATACAAAAAAAATGTAAATTACTTTACTTTTGTTGAATCCCAGCTATGTTTGTTTATGTGTAATAATTGTCTATTTAAATTTAGTGATAGGAACTTTTTGTGTGTGGAGAAAAAAAATAAATAAATAGACCTAATGGCAAATTAAATTTGTTAACACCATTTTTAAAACCTGTGGTGTTAAATATTTATTGCTTTAAGTTTGAAAGCCCTAATAATAGCACACATGTTGTGAAGAACCAGATTGTCTAGGATTGAGTTTAGTTGTTTAATACATATTATTGTTGAAACAGTTGATACTTCTGCAGAAGAGGTCATTTACACGGAGCCGACATTTAACAAAACAAACACAGTGTTTGACAAATGTGTTGAATTGTTGTGTAATTTTTGATAAATCATGGCCCACTTTACTGCAAAATAAATTTGCCTGAAGTGCATGAGCTTGAAATATTTATTGGTATATATCTTGCAATAAATATTATAGCTGGACCTCAAAGTGTTAAAAATAAACACATCTGGGTCTAAATTACACGTTCCAGCGTTTTTGTATAATTTTAGCAGTGAGTCAGTGCTTACATTTTGTCTGTATGATCCATCACATAGTAACGTAAGAGAGTAACATATATTGTTTTCTTCAATGTAGAAACCATTTCATTGTTAACAGTGTATTATTGACGTATAAAACATTTGAGTTAAAGTCATCTAGTTGATTTTTTTTTTAAATTGTTATTGTTTTGTCTTCGTTAGTGTGTAGTGTAACTCCTGAGCCATAAATATCACATAACTGATCACTCTATATTAAAACTCCATATTAAGAGCGGCAAAATAAATAAATAATGTAATTTAAATAATAATACTAATAATAATAATAAATCTGTCACTGGTGAAACATCTGCTATAATACTATAAATTAATTGTTATCAATGTAGGCATTTCCCCACATAATTGTTAAATCTAACAGCAGGTGTTAAATGAATAGAAAGTGTGTATAACTGAAAGTGTGTATAACTGCGCCATCTAGTGTTCAAAATAAGACTTCACATGTGAAACAGTATTAGAGAGCTCTGGGCTCAGGGGCGTTTCTATGATTTTAAAACAGCAGGGGCTAGAGAAGGTTATATATATATACCCAATTTTTGGGCCAAGTGGTCATAACAAGCTTTATTTTATATTTGTGTTTTTGGAAATGGATTTTTACTATCCCTGATTAGGCTTATTATTTTGCAAATCTAGCAATTATTTGAGCGGTTATGTGCTTTCTAAAAATGTAATTGCAGAATTGTTGCAAATGTAATTGTTTAGGTGACTTTATACATATCAGGGTGTTTTACCCAACTATCAGTAACACAATTGTGTATAAAACATTAACTGAATTGTGTAGGCTATAAAACAATCCCGCCCCCTATTCACGCCCTGTTATATAGTACATACAAACAGTATTACTTAACATAGTTAGATGGCTACCTTGAAACTGATCATTTGAATCCTTTGATATTTACACCTTTCTACATTGATCAGCTGTATGATATTGATTGAACTGATAAATGGCGCCATCTGCTGTGTTTTTGAAGAACAATATTGAAACAGCATCAGTTATGTGAGCTCAACAGGAAAGAGATTGATATTCTGCCAGTGTTTTAACTATGACCAGGGGTGGATTTAGTGATTTGGGGGCCCCGGGCAAAATATAGGATTGCCCTAAAATATAGGATCAACCTAAAGGCCCCTTACTCTGTTGTGATGCTTGCTGCAGCACAACGGTACCCCAAACGTATATCAAAATCTAAATAAAGTGTATAAAAATGTAAAAAAAAATAAATAAAATTTTACAGAACATAACTTGCACGAGAAAATAAAGTAAACGAAATATATGCTTTTTAAAGGTGTTTTTTTTTTTTTTTTTAATCATGTTGCATGTGCACACCTAATTTTGTGAAGTTCTATGTAAATTAGACACAAAAACTATTTTCAGCAATCAAATGTAGTTTTACTATATAGCATTTTCACTTTTATAACAGTTAAAAAAATCAACCTGTGGCCTGATCTCTGTAAAAGTGTGCATGCTTTAGAATCAGATGCAGCGTGTAGTCACATAGAATTGCAAATTTCTCAGTTTTCATTTAGGAATGACAGGCCTTTGTGTGCACTAGGCCACTTTTAAATTTATTGTAGGGCTCTAGGTCCAGGAGTCAAACAGACCCAGTCATTTTTGTTCTGATCGGCTTGCGTTAACCTGGCCTTCAATGTGAATGTCCTCAAAGACAATCACGGCACCTTGGACAAAGACACTGCATGCTAGTTTTGCATTGCTGAAGCAATTTTCGTGTTTTTTTTGTTTTCATTTTATAGTGCCACCAAGTGTCCAGTCACTGCGTCTTTTTTCACGTAACCACAGACCATGCAGGTTTGGTGAAATTATCTAATTTTGATCAAGAGTAATATGTTATAGTAAAAAAAGAAATTCTCTTTCAAAAATGATTTACAGAATCCAGAATATTTCTGCACTGGTTCTTTTGCAACTGGACAAAATACTTAGGACTAGTTCGCAAAAATGTTTTTTTTTTTAAAACATTTTTTTGAATGGCAGCCAAACTGTCTGGAACATAGACAATAAGGCCACATGTTAAATAAAAATCTCCAGATCTCTGCTTGTTGTAATTCTTTCACTGCTTTTATTGCCAGTTTTCTACCTGTAAGAGCAAGTGGACCGAGTGCCAGCTGATAACATTGGCCTGCGGGTTTATACAATCATTACCAGTCAGAGCAGCAGCACAGAGAAAAACAGAATAATAGAAAGGGAGATAGCACATACATCAAAAACCACTTATTATTGATTTATGGTAAAAAAATGTACGGGTTTTTAGAATATATTGCCTTTGACACCTTTATAACTTATCTTAAAACATTTACCTAACAAAAACTTCATGCCAAACCTGTATTGAGGCCATTTACATATTTACAGTGAGCACCAGATAAAATGATACAAAAATGGGAACAAGGAAAACATAAGTCTAAAGCTGAAGGCTAGAATGAGTATTTAATTGAAGGTGTCCATCAAGCAGTGATAATATTCTACAGACACTATTAACAAAATACAATAATTCCATGAATTTTAAAAAGACTACTACTGGACAATCACAGCTGATCACAATAGAACTGAAAGAGAAACAAAGTCAAAGACAAATGACACGACAGCTCTTCATCTCCTCACATTCAAACCAATAAAATGAACTAATCAGCACCTTATAAAATGACAAAGATGATTCCTTCACAACTTCAGGTAAGAAGATTGAACACTGCGATTTCAATGATGAAGATAAAGATATCTACCAAATAGATTTACTATAATTTAATTGCATTGTTTTATCAAGTAAGTTTTGTCAAGTGCTGTAACATTCCTCTATCAAATGTTTTTTTTTTTTCAGGTTTAATGGCAGAGTAACAGCATTTAACAGAGACATTGCACATAATAAATACATTCAGCAAAGTGTTTCACTAACTTTAAAACAAATTGGTGAATTTCCAAACTCATTGGTTTTGGTTTCAGTATAGCTGGTGGAAAGTGTTTTCTGATGAAGGTGGATGACGTGGTTAGTGTAAGTGGTTAAAACATCAGCAACATATTGATACCATAACTCTAGTAACATCAACAATACCAATTAAAAAAAAAAAAAACATCAAGCATCCATCACTGGTAATGTGTTACTTTGTTTCTGTCATTATTGCTAATATACTGTTTAAGGCAAAATGTTTTAATTTATCTTTTAACCTCTTAACTGTCACCGTCCACCCTGTGGGACGCCTACCTTTACTTCACTATTTTACAATTAAATCCTAATCTAATCATGACAAACTATATATCGTTGGAAAGGTCTAAGACTCCTAAATAGGTATTTTACCACTTTTTCTGTTAAATTATGTAGGAAAAGTAATAGATTAATTTATGACCAGAGGTGTCAAATCCAGGGTCAGAAAGTAAAAGTCCTGCCCTGTGTTTATTCCACCCATGAACTCAGCAGCTGATTTCACCAGAGGAGGAACCAACTCATTCCTTTCAAGTCACAAGCAAGTTTCGAGTCAAATCCCAAGACCTCAACGAGTTGAGGTAATTAAGAGATAATTGAGAGACTAATTAAATGTTGATTGTGCATTAGTGATGAACACCTGCTGTTACTGAGAATCACAGAGGATCAGATGTTGATGTTTTATTGGTTAAAATGATGCCACCATCATGGAGATCAGTGTTTGCTTTAGTTGGGCTCTTGACCCTTTTAGTAACTGAGAATGGATTGCTTTTAAGCAATTGCAATATTGCTTCACAACAAACATTTGCACATTGCTGAATTAAAAGCTTGAGGAAGCAGATGAGCTTACACTTTCGGCTTTTATGTCACTTGAATGAACATCATGAAGGTGTCTCTCTTTGGTTTATTTACTGACGTTCAGCTGTTACAGAACTGCAGGAATTGACTATTAAACAAATGCCATCGTAACATTAAATATTGGAAAAAATTAAGAATTATATTGCTCAGGCTTTTAAACATGAACACTTATCATACGATCCTCAACAGTGGTGACAATAATTATTCATACTGTGGTGTTACCCAGCATGCATTGCAGCATGAAGCATTTTGTTGATTGTCACCATTGTTGAGATTCATACGCTGGTTCTTGATGTCTGTGTGTGTCTGAGTAGGACTGGAGTTTAAATATTTAAATGCATTAGATTTAAAATTCTTTCTCTATAACTACTACAGCAGTAAATTCATTGCGTACTGTGGTTTCACAGAGTTGTTTATTCAAAAGCAGAACATAAATTAAAAAAAATGAAAAATGTTGAATGTGTGTATATATATATACACACAGTATATTGGATGCAAACAGGTAAGCACCTGATGATTACCTCATCATATGAAAACAACTAACAGTTGCTCACTGCACAGCACTGATCTCTCCGCTTTACAACAGCACATGCATTGCTACAGAGAGATCTAACACAGGAGTCAAGGGTCAAGAGCCCAACTAAAGCAAACACTGATCTACATGATGGTGGTATCATTTTAACCAATAAAACATCAACATCTGATCCTCTGTGATTCACAGTAACAGCAGGTGTTCATCACTAATGCACAATCATCATTTAATTAGTCTCTCAATTATCTCTTAATTACCTCAACTCGTTGAGGTCTTGGGATTTGACTCGAAACTTGCTTGTGACTTGAAAGGAATGAGTTGGTTCCTCCTCTGGTGAAATCAGCTGCTGAGTTCATGGGTGGAATAAACACATGGCAGGACTTTTATTTTCTGACCCTGGATTTGACACCTCTGTTTATGACAAGAGTGCACCTGAAAAAAATCTACATCATGACATGAATTCTGACCTTTGTCACAGAAAGTCTTCTTAGTTGCCTTTTTCTCTATCACGAATTAGAAATCATAAGAAATTATTTATCAGTAGAAAACTTAAAATTTCAAAATTCATCCTTTGAAACCCATTTTAAAATCAGACATTGCATTACCATGTAAATGGTACATTAAAATCATGTTACAAAATATTTTCATTCATGAATTATAAAAATTAAGTTTGGATAGTGCACTATAATGTCTCTGTTCAAAACTGTGGGTGACAGTTAAGGGTTAAATCACAAAAAATCTAATTCAAACAAATTAGTTTTATAATATCACATATAAATTGGTATAGGTGAAATTTGACTGGTGTTGGTGCTGATCACTGACATCTTTCCAATATTTCCCATTTCTCTTCTATGTACCGTTCAATGAAGGTATCAAAAGAAAAAAGAATCATAAATGATATTACATTGTTTTATGGGCAGCCTCGAGCTGAGTCTGATTTAAGAGCCCTCCATTTCCCTCAAAGGAATGACATTTGGATCATTGTCCTGTAAGAGAATACAGATTCACAGAAGGTAAAAGTAATGATGAGGACTGATGTTTCAGTTACACAAACACAAAAATACTAGAGACTTGGAATTGTGTTTTTCCCGTTGTTTGTACAGAGGTTTTCTTTCCCTAAACATTTAACACAGTATTTCATACCGTATCAAACTATCACCTTTTTTACTACAGTAACACAATTTTGCAATTTTAATTTCACACCTAAAATGTTTATTGATGTACTTGTGTTTTCTATTAAGACACTTGTGCTGAAAAAATGTGCATGTTATGTTTATTGTGGAGGTATTTGTGTTTTGATAGTTTTGACACTTCTTCACTGGTGAATATCTGTTTTTGTAGTATTAAAAATAAAGGACAAAATAGATGACTATTCACAGTTTCCTTTTATGCTATAACTAATTATGTATTCATACCACTGTTCTTTTTTTTCTTGTTCAATCAGCTGTAGATAATACTTACATTCTGTGGTACTGCTGCGGCGATAGTAAAACACACCAGCAGCTACAGCAGCAGCAGCAGCCAGCAGAACAACAATAACTATTCCTGCTACAGCACCTGAAGACAGACCTGAATCTGAAACAGATACAGACAGACAATAATTATTCATACTGTGGTGTTACCCAGCATGCATTGCAGCATGAAGCATTTTGTTGATTGTCACCATTGTTGAGATTCATACGCTGGTTCTTGATGTCTGTGTGTGTCTGAGTAGGACTGGAGTTTAAATATTTAAATGCATTAGATTTAAAATTCTTTCTCTATAACTACTACAGCAGTAAATTCATTGCGTACTGTGGTTTCACAGAGTTGTTTATTCAAAAGCAGAACATAAATTAAAAAATGAAAATGTTGAATGTGTATATATATACACACAGTATATTGGATGCAAACAGGTAAGCACCTGATGATTACCTCATCATATGAAAACAACTAACAGTTGCTCACTGCACAGCACTGATCTCTCCGCTTTACAACAGCACATGCATTGCTACAGAGAGATCTAACACAGGAGTCAAGGGTCAAGAGCCCAACTAAAGCAAACACTGATCTACATGATGGTGGCATCATTTTAACCAATAAAACATCAACATCTGATCCTCTGTGATTCACAGTAACAGCAGGTGTTCATCACTAATGCACAATCATCATTTAATTAGTCTCTCAATTATCTCTTAATTACCTCAACTCGTTGAGGTCTTGGGATTTGACTCGAAACTTGCTTGTGACTTGAAAGGAATGAGTTGGTTCCTCCTCTGGTGAAATCAGCTGCTGAGTTCATGGGTGGAATAAACACATGGCAGGACTTTTATTTTCTGACCCTGGATTTGACACCTCTGTTTATGACAAGAGTGCACCTGAAAAAAATCTACATCATGACATGAATTCTGACCTTTGTCACAGAAAGTCTTCTTAGTTGCCTTTTTCTCTATCACGAATTAGAAATCATAAGAAATTATTTATCAGTAGAAAACTTAAAATTTCAAAATTCATCCTTTGAAACCCATTTTAAAATCAGACATTGCATTACCATGTAAATGGTACATTAAAATCATGTTACAAAATATTTTCATTCATGAATTATAAAAAATTAAGTTTGGATAGTGCACTATAATGTCTCTGTTCAAAACTGTGGGTGACAGTTAAGGGGTTAAATCACAAAAAAATCTAATTCAAACAAATTAGTTTTATAATATCACATATAAATTGGTATAGGTGAAATTTGACTGGTGTTGGTGCTGATCACTGACATCTTTCCAATATTTCCCATTTCTCTTCTATGTACCGTTCAATGAAGGTATCAAAAGAAAAAAAGAATCATAAATGATATTACATTGTTTTATGGGCAGCCTCGAGCTGAGTCTGATTTAAGAGCCCTCCATTTCCCTCAAAGGAATGACATTTGGATCATTGTCCTGTAAGAGAATACAGATTCACAGAAGGTAAAAGTAATGATGAGGACTGATGTTTCAGTTACACAAACACAAAAATACTAGAGACTTGGAATTGTGTTTTTCCCGTTGTTTGTACAGAGGTTTTCTTTCCCTAAACATTTAACACAGTATTTCATACCGTATCAAACTATCACCTTTTTTACTACAGTAACACAATTTTGCAATTTTAATTTCACACCTAAAATGTTTATTGATGTACTTGTGTTTTCTATTAAGACACTTGTGCTGAAAAAATGTGCATGTTATGTTTATTGTGGAGGTATTTGTGTTTTGATAGTTTTGACACTTCTTCACTGGTGAATATCTGTTTTTGTAGTATTAAAAATAAAGGACAAAATAGATGACTATTCACAGTTTCCTTTTATGCTATAACTAATTATGTATTCATACCACTGTTCTTTTTTTTTCTTGTTCAATCAGCTGTAGATAATACTTACATTCTGTGGTACTGCTGCGGCGATAGTAAAACACACCAGCAGCTACAGCAGCAGCAGCAGCCAGCAGAACAACAATAACTATTCCTGCTACAGCACCTGAAGACAGACCTGAATCTGAAACAGATACAGACAGACAGTCATTATTACTACAAATAATACATCCAATATTTACCAATATCTCTGACTGATATTTACATCTTCCTATTGATCATCAGTTGTATATTGATTAAACTGATAAACCAGGTGTTTTTTACCCAACAGCAGCTAAACAGCATCAGCACTGTGAGCTCAGCACAAGATATCAGGCAAACAAATTTAGTTAGCTTTTTTTTTTTCTTAAACAGTCCACAACCAAATACTTAAGTTGATTTTAAACAAGTGTACTGTTTTTAAAAATCCCTCAAAGGTAATGCATTGAATGACTGAATTATATACTCACCAGTGACAGAAACACTGAATATGTTCATTCTGGTGATACTGAAGCTGCTGTTTCTGCTGATGATCTGTAGTTTATAATCTCCAGAATCTGTGGTTCTGGTGTCTGTGATGGTCAGAGATCCAGTCTGATGATCCAGCTGCAGTCTGTCTCTGAATCTCTCAGTACCTTCATTATACTGAATATCTGTACAGATCTTACTCTGATCTCTAGTGATTTCAGTGATGACAGTGTCATTAAAATACCATCTCATCACATAATTTGGATTTTTAATTTCATCAGGATGTAAAGTGACCGATTCTCCCTCACGTTTCTTCACTAGTTCAGAAGCAGGAAAACCTGAAACACAAACCAACAGCTGCTGGAGGACATTCTGCTGAAAACAGACAAAAACTGCACAGCATATAAGAACTGTGAACATGACTGATTGCTCAAGCCCTTTCTTGACTCAGTCTAAAAAGAAACATTTTAGTTCGTGCACGTAAACACAGTTTAACAACGTGTTTAAACATACTGTGTATAAACTGCATTTAAATATTCAATAATGACTCACCAGTGACAGAAACACTGAAGATCTTTTCACCGTTGCTGAAGATCATTACTTTATATTCACCAGAGTCTGAGGTTGTGACATTTGTGATGGTCAGAGATCCAGTCTGATTGTCCAGCTTCAGTCTGTCTCTGAATCTCTCACTATCTTCATTACACTGGACATCTGTACAGATATAACTGATATATCCATTTATTTTAGCGATGAGATTGTCATTAAAATGCCATCTAATCTCTTCTTGTTGGTTTGTTTGTACATCAGTGTTTAGTGTGACTGAATCTCCCTCCTTTATTGACACTGACACACTGTCTGTAAAAACACCAGACACCCCTAAAGAGAAGAAACAGTTAATGTAAAACAAACAAAACTATACAATAGGGCTGTGAATGTTTCTCTACAGATAATATGGACTGTAAGTAGATAAATATGTCTGGATTCATAATGTAACATGCAAACAAACAGCAGAAGATCATTGATTTACACATTCACTCATCAGACAAACATGAGTCTCATGGATGAGCTTATAGAACTTAAACATCATACAAGACATATTTAACCCACGTTCTCTATACAGTTATATGCAGTACATTTTCATAAGAAATATTAAAGATGAAATGTATACAAAGATATCAACGCATTAAGATTCAGATAATACAATGCCAAGTTTTTCTACAAAAAAAATAAATAAATATTGTAATCTCTCACATAAATTAAGAATTTAGGTACATTTTATTCACTTGGCAAAGCGACTCATTACATTTGATCTGTTTATGCACTGATAAGAATATCAACATTTTCAATCGGTATGATGCCATGTTACGTTTTGATAAGGACCCTCCAAAAAACAATAGAAGCCCAATAGAAACCATCACAGAAATTCAAATGGTTTCCATTAAAATACCATTAGCTTTTTCCAGTAAAACCATCACAAAATTATTTTTTGTAGTGTGTTTTGGGCATTTTTCCAATAGGATTTAACATCCCACCAATAGAATCCATCACATACCAGCAGACACCATTATAGTTTCTATTAAAACCAATACAATTCCCATTATAACCATTAAAACATTACATTTTCTATTGTGTTTTGGGCAGGGTTCTATTGTTTTGTTTTGTTTTTTCAGCAGGGCTATTTTCACGCACTTGGGTAAAGTTGGTTTTATATTCGCACATTCACACATTTCCGCATTCAATAACGTTCTAATTATATGTGCAATATACTAAACCTACTAAATTTTTTTTTTTTTTCACAATCGATAAAAAAGGGCAGGTATTGTTTTAATGTCATACTTACTTGCGAATGTCCGCTGAATGTCCATGTAGTGTGGTTAACAAAGTACTTGAATGCAGAAGTCCGAATGTGCGAATATAAAACCAACTTTACCCAAGTTGATCACGCCACTGAAACTGACCTGGGCTGATTCGACCCATCGAAGTACGTGACCGTGCGGTTGTCAACCTATAATCTCCACACTACTAATAGCCTAATAATATTCCCATCACTAACTGTGCCTATACTCATGCAAAAATCTGTGCAACATCACACAAAGTCTTACCATGGTCGAGTAAAAACAAGATCACCAAGAGCAAAATAAAGAGAAGATTCATTTTCCCCCTTTTTTCCCCTGAGAAAATGAATATGAAAAATGAATGCAACATGTTCTGGTCTGTAGGCGACACAATTGTCACACTAGCTCAAGTGAAAGTAACCTGAGAGCCTCCACATGGTTATCCAGGTAGAGTGATTATGAACATCCCTGCCGATTGTAGCGACAGCCTGCAGCCGCTGAGAGGCTAAACTGAAGGAAATAAATCCACGCGTTCTCGTCCGTTGCAATCCTTTTCAATATCTATTGTAACGACGTAACAAACAACTGCATGATTAAAAACAACTGAGAAGAGATCTAGAACGGTCAGTAGAAAAGTGAGCATTCCCGCTACTCACCCCCTCTCTACACACACATGTCACACAGATAACGCAATCAGGTAAATAATTATCCACCTGCACCCGGAAATATAACATCACAATACAAAATAAAATATAAACATTTTCTGCACTTACACGATTCTAATTTTCATATGCAAAAAGGCTTTACGCCGTGTAAAATATTGTACAGCTGGCATTAGTAGGGTGGATTAGGGTAATGTGGGACACTTTTTGAAATTTTGAATTGTGCATCATATTTCCATATGAAGCCAAAACAATATATCAAAACGTTATATCATTATGAAATCCCCAAGATGTTCCCTATCTAAATCAGAAGAATTTTCTTCAGATATTGAAATATCTGAGGGGAAATGGCACATATATTAGTGCTCCTTGTGCCAAATCGTTCAAGAGTTTGTGGATTTTCTAATGTGTTACAGCTCATGCTCAAATCTGGGACGCTATGTTTTGGGTTATAATTAGTCACATTTTTACAAAATAAACTTTACACTCATGGTTAAATGTGCATATCCATGTTTGCTTAATTTAGTAGGCCTATACGGTGTGTTTGCTGTCTTCATAAGTCTAAAAAACTAGTAACATATAACTTCTAGTATTAAACTTTTTTTTTTTTTTTTTTCAGAAGCTTGTGTTAAGCAAATTGTAAATGGTAAAAACACTTCATAACAGAAATCAGCAGTCCTGGCCAGTCATAGACACATCACGGTCCAGGATCCCATTGTCCTTCAGTCTCTAAATTTTGAATCTGAATCTTAAAATAAATAATATTGCTGCATTATAAGCTCAAAAACTAACAAAAATACATGTATGATATTTAACCAATTGAATAACATATATTTGACTGTCCCACATTAGTCAAAACATGTTGTCCCACTTTTGAAAACATCCTTTTCTAAAGTGGAATGACAAAGATTGCTTCTAATAGAAAATATTCTTAACACATTTTAACAATATTATTGCAAAATTTGATTTACAAATACATCACAGATATAATTTGATAACAATTTAGAACATTGTTTCATTTATTTATAACAGATTTATATCCTTAACATTAATTTTGTCTAAATCCTATGTCACTGTCATTTCAGTAAACTTTGCAAGAGGTGCTTCCTGTTTGATGATTTTCATGGCCACATTTCTGACATAATTTCCAGAAAGTCAAGTGATTTCAATAACTTGACACCCCTGCTTGAATTGAACACCAAGCATGTTCACTTGAATGTTGTAAAAGAAGATAAATGCACTGAAGCTTAGGTGTCTCACATTACACTAATCCACCCTATATTATATTTATTATTCCTAACCCACAATCTGGATTTTATTTTTTAACAATTTCAAGACAACTGTTTAAATGATACCGTTTAAATTATTATTTTATTTAGTGTAATAATAAAATAAGGTAAAAAAAAAAAAAGGCTTTAGGCTCTTTAGGCTATATATCATGTAACAGTAATGTAAGAGGAGACTTTTGGAAATAAAACACATTACATGAAATTGAGTCTAGCCTAAAGACCTTTAAACCAGTCGTTCAGGAAGGCAGAGCTCATGGGTAGAGAGAGAGAGAGAGAGAGAGAGAGAGAGAGAGTATCTTCTTTTGTCCCATAAGCACCTGTTGGTGGATATTGTAACTACACACTCTGGCTGCAATAAGCATATTTGATTTATTTACTTATTTATTTATTTATTTAAAATGAATCTCATGGCTATAGAAAAGAATGGAAGCATATTTCATCCATGGAATAAAAAGTTAAGTTTTAAAAATTGTGCATTTTACTTTTCTAAGAATCGCAAGATATATATCAGACTTTGGAGCTGACTTTCTTATTCTCAGATCTGGACTTGAAAATGCACAATTAAAAGTAAAAGTGAAAATAATCAGAATTGTGAAATATAAACTCCTAATTGTAAGGAAAAAAGTCAGAATTGCAAGAGGTAAACTCGCAATTCAATTAACTAGGCTTTTTTATTCGGCAGCGGCTATTTGCACTAAGTGTACATAGTGATAGATGCTATTTACACTGTAAAAAAAATAAATAAATCGTAAAACAGTGGTCAAATGACTGGCAGCTACGGCTGCCAAAACCCCCCCGTAAAATTACAGTAAAATATCTTAATAGAAATAAATTGCAAAAAAAAAAATAATAATAATAATAATTTGACACAAATTTTTTACAGAAAAAAAAACTTATTTTACAGATTTTAAGATTTTTCTTGTTTCAATTACGATATTTTAATTTTACGTTTTTTGTTTGGCAGTCGTAGCTGCCAGTCATTTGACCGTTTTTTTACAGGACTTTTTTTTTTTTCAGTGTAAAACCCTCATTTTACTGATTTTTCCTGGATTATTACAATGAAAGCACTAAATGTTCTACAGAGAAACACTGTTATTTTACAAATCATTACAATCAAAAACCTTCAATAAAGTGTCAAAGTATGCTCAATATGGAAAATGTGTTTATTTGGAAGTCAAAATACAAAGCATGTACAAATGCCATATGAAATTAAAATTTTACATTTCAGTTTAAGAAATACAGCACAATTACATTTAAAATATTGTACTGATGAAGAGCATAGAACAGTTTCATCAAAATGTTGAATTAAATATATTCAACTTAAAGGACAAGTTCACTTTCAGAATAAATATTTCCTGATAATGTACTTGTCACAAACTTGGCCTCTGTGGCCCTCCCTGAACACCACCGGAGGGCACCATCACCAGAGTATTAGTTCTAGTGCTGAGCATAGATTAATCTAGATTAATCTCATCCAAAATAAAAGTTTTTGTGTACATAATATATGTGTGTGTATTGTTTATATTTATTATGTATATATGAATACACACCCATGTATGTATATATTTAAGAAAAATGTGTTATGTTTATATATTAAATATATTTATATATCATATAAATTATATTAATATAAATATATACATGTAAATACATGTAAATATTTTCAAAATATATACTGTATGTGTGTGTCTTTATATACACATAATAAATATTCACAGTACACACAGATATATTATATAAACGAAAACTTTTATTTTGGATGAGATTAATCTAGATTAATCTATGCCCAGCACTAATTAGTTCTGAACTGCATCGCCCACAATGCCCTGTACCTGAGACTGATTGCTGCACAGGTGTTTCCCATCTCTGTGCCCTTCATAAACTGCAACCCAACGCTCACTCTTTGTGTAGTCTTGTTTGGCCCCAGCTAACACTTCTGAGCGGTTTCCCTGTTCTTAGCTACCTGGTCTCATGGCATTTACGTACCTGGGTGCACTTTTTAGCGTGACATGAAATGCGTACCAATAAATACATATCACTGCAGTTTCCAAAATAAATGAACACTTTCACACAAATTTACAGAGTTGCGTTTAATAAAGCATAATTTTCGCACAATTACTTGAAGAATATCATGCTATGGCTTCAAAACAATATTAATATGCTGGGAGATTTGAAAACTGATGCTTTTGAACGTTAGCATCGCATACATCCAGCTTCTTATCTATGGGTATTTAACAGGTTTGTTCGGGAGCTCACGGAGTACGGAGACGGACTTAAGAGACGAGAAGCACCGGTTTGAATCCCGTGTAACTATGGTTCAACAAAGCAGTTAAAATCTGTGTAAAAGGAAGTTCAAATGGCACAGTTGTATCAGCTAATAAGTTTTTATATCAGTTTTGCATTTGCTAACACTATCGGGTAGGTTTAGGGCTGGATTTGGTGTGGGGCATATTTCCAACACGATGGAGCATTAACCTTTAGCGACAGTCCCCGGATATTTGAATTCTGAACCGCCGCAATACGTATCTGAAGCAACGTAATAAAAAAACAGCAATACGTACCAGTATCTACGTAATAAAAACGTGCCAGGGTTCACCTGTGTTTTAGCGCCACTCAGTGGACATTTCTATTTGAAACAGCGGCGAAACGTGCAGCAAGGTACTTAAAACGGTGTCGCACAAAAAGTGCGCAGAGGTACATATTTTTATGAGACCAGGTTGGTTATTAGTGATCGCCTGTTTATGACCTTGGACTGTTTTCCTGACTCTGTGATTCTCTGCCACCTGCCCTTGTGATCTGATCTCTGGACTGTTTGTTACTTCTCCTGTCTGCCGCCTGCCTCGACTTAAGCCTGGTAATTGTTTATGAGTTTGGATCTGTCTCTGTCACCCCTGTCGTTGTTGTCTGATCTTCGCCTGTTTGACTTTGCCTTTCAATAAAAGCTGCAAATGGATCCCCATGCTTCAGACCCGTCATTACAGTACTCACCCCCATGTAATCCATTTTTTTATTCTGGAATTTAACTCCTTTAAAACTGAAGAAATACAAAACTGATGTATCTACAAGATTGTCAAGATTGATTCTAAAGCAATTTTATTATTCAGATGTAAATTTACATTATCAATGAATTCTTCATAAACATTTCTTCAGAGCCCCCAGGAGGAATTTAATAACTAAAAATTGCATTTCTATCTCCTGTGGGCTCCATATACAGCGGTGTCCAAAATTATTAGAACACTAGTATTTTCACCAGCTAAAAATTGTTTTAAGTCAGTTATTTCTATCTTTTGCTGTGTGTCGGTAGGAAATATCAGTTTACATTTCCAAACATTCATTTTGCCATTAATTGTAATAATCCAGTGATATTTTTGTCTGACAGCAGCCAGTGATCCACACAGAGATCTGATCTGATCATCATCCAGTCTGTCTGGAGTGACATGAAGAAACAGAACAAACAGAGACAGACTAAATCCAGAAGAACTGTGTCTCCAAGATGCTTCAAGAAACATACCTGCAAAGCTATCTGAAAAACTAACCACAAGTGCACCGAGGGCAAAAGCTGCTTTAAACGCAAAGGATGGTCACACTAAATGTTGATTTAATTTAGTTAATAGAAGTTAATTGATAACATTTATTTATTACATTATTTTTGACAGCATTCTCATGTTACAGAATTTTTACAAAAGTGCCTAAAACTTTTAGCTTTGCAGTTACAGTAGGTTTCTTGAAGCATCTTGGAGACGTTGCCACAGTTCTTCTGGATTTAGATGATGAGATCAGATCTCTGTGTGGAGCACTGGCTGTTGTCAGACTCCTCATGCAAACGAAAATCTTACTGTATTATTACAATTAATGGCAAAATGAATGCTTGGAAATGTAAACTACTATTTCCTACTGACACAGCAATGGATGGAAACTGCAGGTCAAAGAAGAGGATGATTCAGAATCAGATGTCATGATAACAGCGAACCTATACAAAAATGGGACTGTTATGATTCAGGGTAATCTGAAATTTTTTTAAAAGGACTTCCTCCAAATTAAAGGAAAAGCTCAGCTGAACAAGACCAGCCCTAATACACTAAAACAGGCAGAAAACACCTCCATCTCCACCCATCAATCTACAAATGAGCAATCCAGGGATGGCAGTGAGGAGAACTCCCTTCTACACAGCATCATCAGCGACATGAAAGAAGTTCAGAGAGATGGAGCTGGAACTGGTGCAGCTGAGAGAAGAGCATGGAACAGTGCAGCAGACTGATCCAACAGAGAAAGAAGAGGATTACAGGGAAGAGATAGCAATGCTAAAGGAAGAAATTCAGGAACTGAAAAATCAGAAAGAGGAGGAGCACAACAAACAACTGTCTGTAATGAGAGAAGAAATGAGAGAGCTAAGAGAAGACAGAAGGAAAACAAGTGAAAATGGAAAACAACTGCCAGCTCTGAAGGAGCAACTGACACAGACAAGAGAAGAACTGGAAAGTTTAGAGCAGACTCCTTCAACAGCCACAGTCATCAACCCCGCAGTGCTCTTCCACCTGATTCCTACAGTCAAACACAGCCCCAGATCGTACTGCTAATGGACTCGAATGGCAAATTTGTTGATGAGATTAATCTAGATTAATCTATGCCCAGCACTAATTAGTTCTGAACTGCATCGCCCACAATGCCCTGTACCTGAGACTGATTGCTGCACAGGTGTTTCCCATCTCTGTGCCCTTCATAAACTGCAACCCAACGCTCACTCTTTGTGTAGTCTTGTTTGGCCCCAGCTAACACTTCTGAGCGGTTTCCTGTTCTTAGCTACCTGGTCTCATGGCATTTACGTACCTGGGTGCACTTTTTAGCGTGACATGAAATACGTACCAATAAATACATATCACTGCAGTTTCCAAAATAAATGAACACTTTCACACAAATTTACAGAGTTGCGTTTAATAAAGCATAATTTTCGCACAATTACTTGAAGAATATCATGCTATGGCTTCAAAACAATATTAATATGCTGGGAGATTTGAAAACTGATGCTTTTGAACGTTAGCATCGCATACATCCAGCTTCTTATCTATGGGTATTTAACAGGTTTGTTCGGGAGCTCACGGAGTACGGAGACGGACTTAAGAGACGAGAAGCACCGGTTTGAATCCCGTGTAACTATGGTTCAACAAAGCAGTTAAAATCTGTGTAAAAGGAAGTTCAAATGGCACAGTTGTATCAGCTAATAAGTTTTTATATCAGTTTTGCATTTGCTAACTCTATCGGGTAGGTTTAGGGCTGGATTTGGTGTGGGGCATATTTCCAACACGATGGAGCATTAACTTTTAGCGACAGTCCCCGGATATTTGAATTCTGAACCGCCGCAATACGTATCTGAAGCAACGTAATAAAAAAACAGCAATACGTACCAGTATCTACGTAATAAAAACGTGCCAGGGTTCACCTGTGTTTTAGCGCCACTCAGTGGACATTTCTATTTGAAACAGCGGCGAAACGTGCAGCAAGGTACTTAAAACGGTGTCGCACAAAAAGTGCGCAGAGGTACATATTTTTATGAGACCAGGTTGGTTATTAGTGATCGCCTGTTTATGACCTTGGACTGTTTTCCTGACTCTGTGATTCTCTGCCACCTGCCCTTGTGATCTGATCTCTGGACTGTTTGTTACTTCTCCTGTCTGCCGCCTGCCTCGACTTAAGCCTGGTAATCGTTTATGAGTTTGGATCTGTCTCTGTCACCCCTGTCGTTGTTGTCTGATCTTCGCCTGTTTGACTTTGCCTTTCAATAAAAGCTGCAAATGGATCCCCATGCTTCAGACCCGTCATTACAGTACTCACCCCCATGTAATCCATTTTTTTATTCTGGAATTTAACTCCTTTAAAACTGAAGAAATACAAAACTGATGTATCTACAAGATTGTCAAGATTGATTCTAAAGCAATTTTATTATTCAGATGTAAATTTACATTATCAATGAATTCTTCATAAACATTTCTTCAGAGCCCCCAGGAGGAATTTAATAACTAAAAATTGCATTTCTATCTCCTGTGGGCTCCATATACAGCGGTGTCCAAAATTATTAGAGCACTAGTATTTTCACCAGCTAAAAATTGTTTTAAGTCAGTTATTTCTATCTTTTGCTGTGTGTCGGTAGGAAATATCAGTTTACATTTCCAAACATTCATTTTGCCATTAATTGTAATAATCCAGTGATATTTTTGTCTGACAACAGCCAGTGATCCACACAGAGATCTGATCTGATCATCATCCAGTCTGTCTGGAGTGACATGAAGAAACAGAACAAACAGAATCCAGAAGAACTGTGTCTCCAAGATGCTTCAAGAAACATACCTGCAAAGCTATCTGAAAAACTAACCACAAGTGCACCGAGGGCAAAAGCTGCTTTAAACGCAAAGGATGGTCACACTAAATGTTGATTTAATTTAGTTAATAGAAGTTAATTGATAACATTTATTTATTACATTATTTTTGACAGCATTCTCATTTTACAGAATTTTTACAAAAGTGCCTAAAACTTTTAGCTTTGCAGTTACAGTAGGTTTCTTGAAGCATCTTGGAGACGTTGCCACAGTTCTTCTGGATTTAGATGATGAGATCAGATCTCTGTGTGGAGCACTGGCTGTTGTCAGACTCCTCATGCAAACGAAAATCTTACTGTATTATTACAATTAATGGCAAAATGAATGCTTGAAATGTAAACTACTATTTCCTACTGACACAGCAATGGATGGAAACTGCAGGTCAAAGAAGAGGATGATTCAGAATCAGATGTCATGATAACAGCGAACCTATACAAAAATGGGACTGTTATGATTCAGGGTAATCTGAAATTTTTTTAAAAGGACTTCCTCCAAATTAAAGGAAAAGCTCAGCTGAACAAGACCAGCCCTAATACACTAAAACAGGCAGAAAACACCTCCATCTCCACCCATCAATCTACAAATGAGCAATCCAGGGATGGCAGTGAGGAGAACTCCCTTCTACACAGCATCATCAGCGACATGAAAGAAGTTCAGAGAGATGGAGCTGGAACTGGTGCAGCTGAGAGAAGTGCATGGAACAGTGCAGCAGACTGATCCAACAGAGAAAGAAGAGGATTACAGGGAAGAGATAGCAATGCTAAAGGAAGAAATTCAGGAACTGAAAAATCAGAAAGAGGAGGAGCACAACAAACAACTGTCTGTAATGAGAGAAGAAATGAGAGAGCTAAGAGAAGACAGAAGGAAAACAAGTGAAAATGGAAAACAACTGCCAGCTCTGAAGGAGCAACTGACACAGACAAGAGAAGAACTGGAAAGTTTAGAGCAGACTCCTTCAACAGCCACAGTCATCAACCCCGGCAGTGCTCTTCCACCTGATTCCTACAGTCAAACACAGCCCCAGATCGTACTGCTAATGGACTCGAATGGCAAATTTGTTGATGAAAAGAAACTGTTCCCGAGAAGAAACGTCAGGAAAATATGGTGCCCAAACACACAGAAGGCCCTGAAGCTCTTGTGTGAAGAGCAGCTGGGTTCCCCCAGCCATATTATCATCCACACCGGCACCAACGACCTGAGAGCCCAACAAGAGAGAGTAGCTACAGCTCTCGTTAATGTAGCAGAGAAAGCATCCTCCAACTTCCCCAACTCCAAAATCATCCTCTCCACCCTGCTGTTGCGCTCTTGATTTCCACCCAGACACCATCAGGCATATAAACGCAAGAGTGTCTAGAGACTGTGCCCCAAAGCCCAATGTTTACCTGGCTCAACACCCCACCCTGAATCTCAACAGCCTTTACGACCATGTCCATCTCCACAGAAGGGCAGTTCCCATCTTTGCCAAGATCCTAAAAGACATCGCACTGAGCCGCAGCTCCAGCGCACTGCAGCGACCCCGTGGACAACCCATAGAGCCACTACAGAGACACCCTTCAAATCACCGCCCCCTCCACCAAAGGAACCCCACGGCAGGCTCTATGTGTCACCCTGGAACACACCACATCACCAAGCCTGCAGCTCCTTCACCCCCATAATTCACATGAACATCAGCAGGAGCAGCACCCAAGCAGCCAACAGATCACCAGCAGATCACCCCAACACCAACACAGTCGACAGCCAGCCGAGTGCATCTCAATCCAGATACTTCAGAAACATCCAGCACATGCTAACTCTGCTGTGCTCTCACCTAATGGGTTAGTGACTTAGTGGAAAAAGAAAAAAAAGAAAAAAAAGAAAAAGAATAAGAATGAGAAATGTATGCATGTACATATGTATCTATACATGTGTATTTAAACGTAGCCCATATGTATATGTGTGTGTGTGTCTGTGTGTTTTATTTATATACAGGTGCATCTCAATAAATTAGAATGTGGAAAAGTTCATTTATTTTAGTAATTTCACAGTCCTAACTTTAAGTTAAATTAAATCTGTCTTAAATGTAAAAAAAAAAAGTAAAACCACGATCAAAATAATGGTTTAAATAAGTCTTCTTAATTTTAAACAAAGTTTGATGCAACAGAATTGATTAGATAAACTTTGGTTTAATCTAGATCGAAGATTAGTCCTTATTGTGCAACACATCCATAATCTTCCATTTGTTTTAAAGTTATCTAGACTAGAGGAAAATTAATTTATGACGTTACATAAATCATTAACAGCAAAAATGGTAATTATAAGTAAAATGCTTAATTCGAATGCTGTGTGAATATTGTGTGAATTGGTTATAAACTGTTCCTTTTATAATCAAATTGAGCAAAACTCCATCAGTGATTTTAAAATTGCTGGAACTGGTGCAGCTGAGAGAAGTGCATGGAACAGTGCAGCAGACTGATCCAACAGAGAAAGAAGAGGATTACAGGAAGAGATAGCAATGCTAAAGGAAGAAATTCAGGAACTGAAAAATCAGAAAGAGGAGGAGCACAACAAACAACTGTCTGTAATGAGAGAAGAAATGAGAGAGCTAAGAGAAGACAGAAGGAAAACAAGTGAAAATGGAAAACAACTGCCAGCTCTGAAGGAGCAACTGACACAGACAAGAGAAGAACTGGAAAGTTTAGAGCAGACTCCTTCAACAGCCACAGTCATCAACCCCGCAGTGCTCTTCCACCTGATTCCTACAGTCAAACACAGCCCCAGATCGTACTGCTAATGGACTCGAATGGCAAATTTGTTGATGAAAAGAAACTGTTCCCGAGAAGAAACGTCAGGAAAATATGGTGCCCAAACACACAGAAGGCCCTGAAGCTCTTGTGTGAAGAGCAGCTGGGTTCCCCCAGCCATATTATCATCCACACCGGCACCAACGACCTGAGAGCCCAACAAGAGAGAGTAGCTACAGCTCTCGTTAATGTAGCAGAGAAAGCATCCTCCAACTTCCCCAACTCCAAAATCATCCTCTCCACCCTGCTGTTGCGCTCTTGATTTCCACCCAGACACCATCAGGCATATAAACGCAAGAGTGTCTAGAGACTGTGCCCCAAAGCCCAATGTTTACCTGGCTCAACACCCCACCCTGAATCTCAACAGCCTTTACGACCATGTCCATCTCCACAGAAGGGCAGTTCCCATCTTTGCCAAGATCCTAAAAGACATCGCACTGAGCCGCAGCTCCAGCGCACTGCAGCGACCCCGTGGACAACCCATAGAGCCACTACAGAGACACCCTTCAAATCACCGCCCCCTCCACCAAAGGAACCCCACGGCAGGCTCTATGTGTCACCCTGGAACACACCACATCACCAAGCCTGCAGCTCCTTCACCCCCATAATTCACATGAACATCAGCAGGAGCAGCACCCAAGCAGCCAACAGATCACCAGCAGATCACCCCAACACCAACACAGTCGACAGCCAGCCGAGTGCATCTCAATCCAGATACTTCAGAAACATCCAGCACATGCTAACTCTGCTGTGCTCTCACCTAATGGGTTAGTGACTTAGTGGAAAAAGAAAAAAAAGAAAAAAGAAAAGAAAAAGAATAAGAATGAGAAATGTATGCATGTACATATGTATCTATACATGTGTATTTAAACGTAGCCCATATGTATATGTGTGTGTGTGTCTGTGTGTTTTATTTATATACAGGTGCATCTCAATAAATTAGAATGTGGAAAAGTTCATTTATTTTAGTAATTTCACAGTCCTAACTTTAAGTTAAATTAAATCTGTCTTAAATGTAAAAAAAAAAAAAAGTAAAACCACGATCAAAATAATGGTTTAAATAAGTCTTCTTAATTTTAAACAAAGTTTGATGCAACAGAATTGATTAGATAAACTTTGGTTTAATCTAGATCGAAGATTAGTCCTTATTGTGCAACACATCCATAATCTTCCATTTGTTTTAAAGTTATCTAGACTAGAGGAAAATTAATTTATGACGTTACATAAATCATTAACAGCAAAAATGGTAATTATAAGTAAAATGCTTAATTCCGAATGCTGTGTGAATATTGTGTGAATTGGTTATAAACTGTTCCTTTTATAATCAAATTGAGCAAAACTCCATCAGTGATTTTAAAATTGCTGTGTGTATTCATGCAATTATCAATGTTAGTGAACATAAAGACCAACTTACTTTCTAACTTACTGATCAGACACCAGCAGCACAAACAGAAGAAAACAAACGTGAAACATTTTCAGCTGTTCAGTGAAAATGTATGATCTAATAAGACTATCAATGAAGGCACAACTGAGCTAAACAAACACAACATAACTGATGTGAATCCTCCCTCGACAGAGTTTGACCATCCTAATGCAAATGCACATGCACATGCACATACAGTATGCATATGCATGTTTCACATGTGTATGATCTCACAGTTATACTGAGGTTCATCTTCTGAGTCAAACTGAAAGCTGCAGTGTTCTTCAGAAATGTGGTTTGATCGGTTGGAGGACGAACATCTTTTAGATGAGTGTGTGTTTTCACTGCATGTGTGTTTAGTTTGTAGATAAAGTGTTTCTTCCTGTCCTGCTACTATGATCAGCTTTTTAAAACTCTTTAATCTATGAAAAAAATTAATAAATAAAATCAAGATGAGAAACTGTTTGACACAGAGATAAACAATAAAACAATTATAGTTAGATCAGCTCTAGCAGCTTCAGTGTTTCTGTCACTGGTGAATATCATTTAGTCATTCACTGCAATTTCCTTTGACTCTTAACATAATCAAAATGTTCACATTATGTCACATGAATCTTACAATCGCCTATTGCTTGGAGCTGTGATGCTGTTTTAGCTGCTGAAATTCAAAACCCACCTGATGGCGCCACTAGATACAGTGTATGTGTGACAGTGGAAAGCTCAAGGCTAGAAGGGATACAGCTAAAGCCGGAAGCTAACAATAAGTAAACCTTTCTACCTATTACATTGTGTTTTATTAATGTCCACAGCTACACCTACTCCAACCCTAAACATGCCCCTAACAATAATGGAAAAACAGTAATTATTGTTGTACAGTGTGACAAAAATTACCTACGCTATGTTGATGTGTGCATGCCCAGTAGCCGCAGCTGTATCATTTAGTTTTAATCTAGAAAGGTGTAAATATGAGTCAAAGATCTTGGTCAAATCAATTATCAATCTACATCATCAATCTATAATAATAATAATAATAATAATAAATCCATGTACAGCTTCAGGTTTGTCTTCAGGTCCTATAGCAGGAAATAAACGAAAGTAATCTGTGTTTAATTAAGTTTTTATCATAAACAGGCAAAAGTAGGCAGTGATCAGGTACACATTTTATTGAATTCATTATATTGGTTCATCAGTGGTTTCTCAATGAGAACAGCAGCATTTATTTATTGCGCACCCTATCGGGTAAAAGTAGCTCTGTTATTACAGAGGCCACTTTCTTGTTAAGACACTAAAGTCATGATTACCTTATCACATGTGTGTGATACTGTGCACCACTATGCATTTGATATTCAATTTTTAAATTAAAAAAAAAAAAAGTTTATTTAAATAACTTAAAATCAAACAATGTGATGCAAAAGCGAGGAAAAACCAAAAAAAACAGAGACAAAACATCTTGGCAAAAAATAAATGTAATAGAAGTGTGGCTCAGGGCCCGTATGAGCTCTATCATTTATTCCAGTAGATGTGGAATTTGATCATCGTTTTTTGGCGACATTTGCATACACAGGATCCTTCTTTGATTTCTGCAAAATACAGTCAATACAGTCAATCTGATTGAAAAGAGGAAAAACATTAAAAAAAAAAAAATTCACTCAGAGCGAATATGCAGACCAACATTTACGAGAACTAAAAGTTTCTGTAAAATAGCTAATTTGTTTACTATAGCTTAAAAACGTACAGTACTATAACAAAATAGTAGAACTGAACACAATTTCAGTATCAGGGGTTGCCTTCCATCATTTTTACTCCAGTCCAAATGTTTACTAGCAGGATACTGTCATGAACCAGGCCGGATCACTGTTTGCTTCCCCATGGGTTACGCCTATCATTTGCATCAAGATCATAATTTGCGTTGCCGGGCGGTCAGTGTCCCGTATCAGAGGAAAACATCAGCTTATCCAAATGAATGATGCGCGATCGTATCGTCGCTGATAATCAGCCTCTTGTAGCTAGTATTCAGCATTATGATCTTATTCACTTGCAAGTGCAAATAGCTACATTACAAAACTAATATAAACACAGCTTTATTCAGCTGTTTCCATGATGGGTTAAGCATAGTGATACATAGACATATGCAACAAAATTGCATATTTACTCAATAATTAATGTTATTTTTTTAAGCGTAGACCTACTGTATTTTTCTTCCTATGATGCTGCGTTTGATGAATTCATTGCACAAAATATATTTGTGTCTCGCGAAGAGAAACACAGCAAATACATTACCAACCAAACAAAAACACATATTCTTTATTTTGCACAAGTGTTGTCATTAGTCGCTTTCTCGCTGATATACCTTATCATTTTAAGTTTTAATCTTGCAAAAACAAAAACTCAAGTGGTCACCTCTGTGTCAGGTTGTTGACCCGCCGGGACCAGACATGAGATCCACCAATCAGAGAGGTTTCTGAATCTCAATCGATTGTTTGATTGGTTTAAATGAGCAATCTTTCGAGTTTTTTTTTTTTTTTTCGTGGGTGCTTGAGCGCCCAAGCGGCTCTTGTCAACACATCCTATTGTTCCTGTGCACATGTTCTACATTTCCAACTGATATCGTTGGTAAATAAAATTAAGGAACCACTAGGCTCCACTTTCTCATCAAGTCTCTCTGAAGACAGCAAACATGGAAGTTTTACCATTTTAACCCGCGATTAATAAAGGGTTATTCTCTTTCTTCCGGAAAACACTTTTATTGTATACAACCCGAATTACAGAAATGTTGGGACATTTTTTTTTTATTTTAATAAAATTAAAACTAAAAGACTTTCAAATCACATGAGCCAATATTTTATTCACACTAGAACATAGAGAACATAACAAATGTTTAAACTGAGAAATCTTACACTTTTATCCACTAAATGAGCTAATTTCAAATTTGATGCCTGCTACAGGTCTCAAAAAAGTTGGCACGGGGCAACAAAGGGCTGAAAAAGTAAGACATTTTGAAAAGATTCAGCTGGGAGAACATCTAGCAACTAATTAAGTTAATTGACGTCAGGTCTGTAACATGATTAGCTATAAAAGGGATGTCTTAGAGAGGCAGAGTCTCTCAGAAGTAAAGATGGGCAGAGGCTCTACAATCTGTGAAAGAGTGCGTAAAAAGATTCTCATCTACATAATCTAAAATCTCATCATCTACAGTGCATAACATCATCAAAAGATTCAGAGAAACTGGAGAAATCTCTGTGCGTAAGGGACAAGACCGAAGACCTTTGTTGGATGCTCGTGGTCTTTGGGCCCTCAGATGATGACACTGCATCACTCATCGGCATGATTCTGTCATTGACATTACTAAATGGGCCCAGGAATACTTCCAGAAACCACTGTCGGTAAACACAATCCTCTGTGTCATCTGCAGATACCAAATAAATCTCTATCATGCAAAAAGGAAGCCAAATGTGAACATGGTCCAGAAGCGCCATCATGTCCTGTGGCCCAAGGCTTATTTCAAATGGACTGTTTCAAAGTGGAAAAGTGTTATATGGTCAGGCGAGTCCAAATTTGACATTCTTGTTGGAAATCACAGACGCCGTGTCCTCCGGGCTAAAGAGGAGGGAGACCTTCCAGCGTGTTATCAGCGTTCAGTTCAAAAGCCAGCATCTCTGATGGTATGGGGGTACATAAGTGCATATGGTATGGGCAGCTTGCATGTTTTGGAAGACACTATGAATGCTGAAAGGTATATTAAGGTTTTAGAGCAACATATGCTCCCCTCTAGACAACATCTATTTCAGGGAAGGCCTTGTGTATTCCAGCAGGACAATGCAAAACCACATACTGCAGCTATTACAACAGCATGGGTTCGTAGGAGAAGAGTCCGGGTGCTGAATTGGCCTGCCTGCAGTCCAGATCTTTCACCTATAGAGAACATTTGGCTCATCATTAAACGAAAAATAAGTCAAAGACGACCACGAACTCTTCAGCAGCTGAAAACCTTTATCAGGCAAGAATGGGACCAAATTCCAACACCAAAACTCCAGAAACTCATAGCCTCGATGCCCAGACGTCTTCAAACTGTTTTGAAAAGAAGAGGAGGTGCTACACCATGGTAAACATGCCCCCGTCCCAACTATTTTGAGACCTGTAGCAGGCATCAAATTTGAAATGAGCTCATTTTGTGCATAAAATTGTAAAATTTCTCAGTTTAAACATTTGTTATGTTATCTATGTTCTATTGTTAATAAAATATTGGCTCATGTGATTTGAAATTCTTTTAGTTTTACATTTTATTCAAATTTTAAAAATGTCCCAACATTTCCAGAATTCGGGTTGTAGAAAAAAAAAAAAAAAAGTAATGTAATGAAAGTGATGATCACGCTGAGGCTGACTGCCTAAAAGAAACTAATTCCTTTTTCTTTTTTTTTTTTTTTTGGATGAACTAATTATTGAATAGTAATAATATATAATAATAAAATATGCTGGTATTTTGGGTAAAAATACAATACATTTGTGCGTGCTAATAAATTTGTGCAAAATTAATTTTATACCTTTTGCCGAACGATCAAGTATTTGCAATAAGGTGCAAAGTGTAACATAAAAGCATTTATTTATTTTTTTTGCTACTGAATGTAATAACCAAGGCAGATCACCCACATCTACTCACCGACTGTCTGAAGCATATTCCATACAAATAAATACATACATACATAAAAGTAATGAACCAGCTTCAATCAACCTGACTGACTGCAACACATCTTGCAACAAAGTCATAAATGATCTTACCATTTTTTGTGCTGTTGGTTTACACAACGCTGAATCAGTTCTTGTCTCGGCTGCATTAGCAATAGTCACAGATGTGTTAAACAACAAAGCTTTCAATATTATACCAAAATTTGTGCCTTACAAAGCTAAACAATTCAGCAAAGGATTGCTTTCTGTACTTACCTGTTTTTTTAGATGCAGATTTTTTGCAGATGCAGACTGCAGCTACTATCAGCAGAGATCCAGCAGCAGCAGAAATCAATACTATGTACAATAACGGTAGGCTCTGATTTGTAATGGACAATTCTGTAATAGATGAAATTAGTCATTAACACAAGTGAATTTGTTTGTCTGATCTACAACAAACACTATAAAATCATAATGTGTAACAGGTGAATCAGTATCAATATCACCATACCTGAACAAGGCTGACAAAATTTGTTGATGTCCAGATGTTGAGTCTGGTTGCTGATAGGATTGTGGAGCACACAGCTGTAGGTGTTGTTATCCTGATATTCCACATCCAGAGGTAGAGAGAGACTGATGCTGAGATCAGACACACTGATGCTGGACAATAAACTGTTTCCTTTGTACCAGGAGAGAGTCACATCCACATTCACCGCCGAACACAACAATGAACAATATGATGATGATGATGATGAGGAACATTGTGAAGAGTTACTGCTGATGACAGGAACAGGCAGACGAGCTGAAAAAATGAGAGAATAACCAGAAATATGAGTAAATCTAGTCGACAGTGTTATTTTTAGCTCAGTGTGTTTAGTGTGTTGATGGTCAATGAGAGTCATCTCAAACTATAAGATTATTACAATTTTAATATTCTTATTTCATCAGCAGTTAAACTGGCAGCATTTGTGGCATAAAGTTATTCATAAAGTCCCTTCTCATCTATCCTTTTCATCCATTTCCTTCCCTTCACTCAGAATGGTCAGTAGCATAATATAATGTTCTACATTAACGCAAGTGATACTCACAGTCATGTTTGGCATCATTTAAATTGTATCCGTGTGCCTGGTACAATGATCTTAATCTTACAAGAAGTAGACTAAAAGGTAATACAGATCTGACAAGTTTAGAGACATTTTGCTCACTGTAAAGGGTGTGCCATTTCCCAGTGTCCGTCATGCAAATCTGTCCACAAAAGGTGCAAACTCTCGCGTCTAGAATTTCAAATTCTGTATTTGATGTCTTGCATTGATTTGATTTGATATCGCTGAGTAATTGGCATAATACAAAATTACTTGACTGATAATACGTTGTTACATGTGATTTTATTCTGACTTATAGTATAGATTACATTTTATCCTTGTTACCACATTTCCTGTGTCAGGTTAGTAACGGACTAAAATCCAGTTGAGATGCGCATAGGGCATGCCAACTGTATCTTTAGAGATCCGGCAAACGCTTTGTATTAGTTTGAGTGTACTTAGATTGTAAGGGCTTATAGGGAATTTCCATTTAGGTCAACAGGATGTTGTTCAACCAACCAAAATAGGGTGAGCCTAACTTCTGTTTATTGTAATATTACTCTACCTTAAGTGCATGGGAAACCATGGCATGACCATACCAAAGCTACTATCAGGGAAAATAATGTTGGTCGGCTTATATCTTAGTAGTGGCTGTGACCTCTGACTAGAAATAATGTTGCTTTATTCAAGTGTATACAGATCTAAGTGGGACTAAAGGCTTAGTTAATTACCTCTGTCTAATAACCAAGACTGGTGAGTATGTGACCATGAGGTACGCTAACGGCCGATGCGATATCTTTGAGCATCATGAGAACCCAAATGAACAAGTACAATATGATCAAATAATTAAATAGAATAATCAGATGTATAGATCAATTATCCTATGAATGATCTAGAATAATTGGCATTCTAACCTAAATTTGAGGTCATAATAAAATGGAGTTAGATTAGAATTTAACACTTTTATTTATTTTTTTTATTTTGCGAACTGAAAAGACTAAACACACAGGAAACCTTTAGCCACGATTGGATTCCTCTGTTGGGCCAATTGGGTGAACCTTAAATGAATGAATGAATGTATTAATTTATGGCATGCATGCATGCATGTGTGAGGGCCATCATACCACAAACGCTGTTAATGGAGCCCAACTTGTAATGAATATTCCTTTAACCAAACAAGAATATGTGTTTGGACAAATGATCTCTACTCACCATAGATAGAAACATTGAATGTTTTTGATGTAATTTTTGTTCCACTTATCTTTACTTCATAGAGTCCAGCATGTTGAGTTGTGATGTTTGTGATGATCAGAGATCCAGTCTTATCATCCAGCTTCAGTCTGTCTCTGAAACTCCCATCAGGACCCTCAAATGTGGACAACAGTTGCTTGTTTTTTTGTATTTTAGCAATGAGAGACTTTTCAGCCCCAAATTTCCACAGTATGTAATCATCATGTATTTCAGTAACATCAGTGTTTAGAGTGACAGAATCTCCCTCCATCACTGACACTGACTCACCAAACACACCTGATGAACAAACAGATTTTAATGCTTCTGATGGTCTACAAATCCTGAAATCAGCTGTAGTATGTAACTAAATGTGAATTGTTAAACAGTGACTTTAACATAACATGAACATTCAGCATTACTACCAAAGTATTGTTTAATAATTTCTGGAAATTATTTGCATTTGTAATCCTTGATATTAAGATAATTATTACCACCACCACCAAAAAAAAAACAAAAAACAAAAACAAAAAAAGGCCTGAGATTTTCAAAGTGGCTTAATGGAGGATTCGCTCTGGTTGAAATTACATTCACTAGAAATTTCCATTATTTTTCATGGCTGTTATAATATGTGAAGAACATTACTGTTATTAAACAATATATAAGTTTATGACTTACCAGTCAGATGCCAGCAGCAGAAACAGAACAGAACAAACATGTGAAACATTTCTTTTAAAAAGACTAATGATGAATGTACTCTCAACTATACTGAAATGAGACTTGTACTGGTAACCAATGTCTGAGCGAGCTGTTACCACATTGCAATAACCTTTAGCAGAGTAGCGTAGAGCAGCTGAAAGCCACATGGACTATTAATTCTTTCTTCAATTCATGGTGTGTATATTATGTAAACCAAGTAAGTGGATTTAGACATATTTAATGTACAGTATCAGTAATCACAGTCTATGCATGTTTATTCACTGACTAAGTGTTTTGGATTTTGGATTGCATTTGGGTCATTGTCTATGGAAGAGCTCATTCAGTATTCACCATGTTTATCTATTTATGTAATTCTAATCCCGTGTTATATTTATTTATTTATTTATTTATTTTTTATTATATGTCCCATTTTTGAACCACACACACCATTCTTCAACAGTAGTTCTCTAACTGTGTTAAACATGAACAATTAGATGAGTGAAAATTGTGTAAACCTTTCTTAATTCCATGCTAATACTAAAATAATTCAAATTGGTTTTATAATTTACTTCAATAAATCAATTATGAAATATTTTGTATGGGGGATAGTTCATACCATCTGACATGTCACATTGTGACACTAGCAGCGCATCTTCTGAGTCAAAGTGCAAGCTGCTGTGGTTGGTTTTCTGTAGAGATGTGGTTTGGTTGGCAAACAGCTTGTATGTGAGAGGAGAATTCAGTGCGTGTGAGTTTAATTTATAGGTGAACAGTTAATGCCCTCAAAAAACAGCTTTACCATCAAATAAAAAAATACTTAATTAATCAGAAACAGTTATGTTAGCTTCAGTCATGGTCTCTTAACGGCTAAACACCCTTTGGCTCTGCCTGCTTACTATTACTATGAATTACTATAACCTGCTTTTCTGGTTCACCTTTTCACATGTTTTGGACAATGACTTTGACTGCTGATCATAATGCCCCTCCCCTTTTCACTAGACAATTAGCTGTTTCCTCTGAGTTCAGTGAAAAGTATCTGAAGCATGGCATGTGATCATTGAATATTGTTTCTGCTGAGCATGTTTGAGCATTTAGTCGATTACAACCAGCATGCACAGTTTTGCCTAGTTTCTGTTCCCTCATTTGTGTATTATCCAGCTGCTGTTTGTTTTGTTTTTGCATGTTTTCTCTCTGTGTCTGCAGGATGTATAGTCAGGAGACAAGTGCTGAGGATTACATGTGAGGAATTGACTTATAAGAAGGTCATTCTTTCCCAGTGTGAGACTCTCCGACACCAGGAGTTCTTGTGGGTTCATTATGCATTTAATTATGTATTCCTTGTATTTTTATTACTTGTTATCTCTTTCTTTTTTTCTGTTTCAATGTTGCATGCTTAATTGATTTATGTATTCCCTTATTAAATATCTACTTTTTGGGTAAATTTGCATGTTGTCTCCCTGTTTGTGTTATGCTGCCCTCAGCCAGGTGGTTTGTAACAGTTTTCAAAGCCTCATTGGAGCCCATACTTATTGGGACTGTCACTTTATATATATATATATATATATATATATATATATATATATATATATTTTTTTTTTTTTTTTATATATATATATAGTAAGTATATGTAAGGGATAATCAACGGCTAGCTGTGTATTAAACGATTTGAATGCACGACGTGGAGGCGAAGAACCACCCGACGCACAGCGGATATCCCGTTTATGCTATGGTCATTTGCAAGCATTCACATAGTCTATTAAAGATGTTAATAATATTTGCGCTGCAATATTTGACCGGAACGATAAAAATGACGGTTATTTCCGTCTGTATTTCTATTTAACTGTAACTATATGTTACTATGGTTACCAATGTTTATAGGAAGAGCATTAATATAGAACGTGATTAAACTGACCTGGAACTACCTGTGCAGTTCAATGAATTTAATCAACACCTGCCAGCCAATCAGAATCCAGTATTCACACAGACCATGGATATATATATGCAATATTTTACGAAAGGAACATAGCGAATATAATTTTTTGCATATGCATATCAGAATGTTCACTACGTCATCGCTCAATCTTCTTCAAGGAGACTCGCAATTACTTTCACTATAACCAGCGAAACCTCGATCCGCATCACCATCCAGAAAAACAGATCGCTTTTATGAAACATAATTTGCATTCATGAGGGATAAGTGGTGAAAATGAAGCTTCTCTTTAATTTGTTGGCAGTGATCTTGTATTTTCTTCACAATGGTAAGATCTTTATTTGTTCAAATCACTTTTGTGCTGCTGTACTGATTTCTGTGACCGGTTATATGGTAGGATGTATAGTGACTGAGGGATCAGTGTTGAGATTATGGTTAGGGTGCCAACATACAGGACTAAAAACTATAGAAAAACATGGCACTATATTATCTGAGTCTTAATTCAATGGAAAATAACATACTTTTCTGAAGTATTTTTATTTAATTTTTTGTATGGGTAATATTCTTGAACTAGTCTGTGCTGTGTTGTTGAAGTCAGCTAGTTAAGTTAAGTCGTGACGTATTGTCAAGTATGGTGACCCATACTCGAAATTGTGCTCTGCATTTAACCCATCCAAGTGCACAGAAGCACATCCAAGTGATTTATGTATGTTTGAGGAGTGAATGTGTAAATCAATGATGTTCTTCTGCTGTTTGTTTTCATAAGTTACATTCTGAAATTCACACAAAATTTCAGAAAAAAATCACAAAATTTATTATATGAAATTTATGATTTTCACAGCATTATTGTACATATTTGCCTATTATGTTTTTGTTTATTCAGTTGTGTCAGGTGTTGAGGCAGATGAAGTGTCAGTGATGGAGGAAGATTCAGTCACTCTACACACTAATGTTACAACAACACAATACGAGATTACGTGGTATTACAATAAAACTCAAATTGTTGAAATCACTAGAGATCAGAATAAAATCTGTAGATTTGGGAGATTCAGAGACAGACTGGAGCTGGATCATCAGACTGGATCTCTGACCATCATGAACACCAGAACCACAGACTCTGGACTTTATGACCTACAGATCAGAAGCAGCGACAAAGAAAAAATTTTCAATGTTACTGTCAGTGGTGAGTCATTAATAAATGGTTAAATGTAGTTTATGTGTTTATTGATTTTATATATACAGTGGTCGAATTGTAAAAAAAATGTCAGGGGGGATGGTGTGGTCGGGGGGTGTTCTTGTGGCTAATTTTACACAATGATTACAAAATTAGTCTCATTTTTAAAAAGGTTTCTATTTAATGAAAGATTAGCCTTATTAAATGAACTGTTATTTATACGCCTTTTCCCCCCTTCTGGGGCCTGAAATAGAGGAATTTTGGTCAATATTGATGATAATTAAACAATATTTTGCTGAATGTGTTTTTGTGCTGGCACCTTGGCTGGTTTAGGTCTGTCATGAATTAATAAACCTGACAATACAACCGCCAGCAGGTGGCAGCAAGTTCCTGTTTTAATAAATGACTTACTAATGCATTCATATCAAACGATTCGTTCAAAACGGCTGATTCAATAGAAACGAAACAAGTGAGTCCATCTGTATGGATCGTTGAATCACTGGCTCACTCGATTCGTTCAAAAACTGATTCATTCACAGAATGAAACACTGTGTTTCTCTGCACTGTTGTATAAAACTAATAGCACATTTGTACTCGCGGAGTCACGCACATGTGCTGATATACAGAAAAGTACATTGCTTGTGCAATGAATATAAAAACGTAAAAACTGATAAATCATGGGTATTTTTTTTGTTTCATTGCTGGAATTATAAGGGCATTCTAACTTTATTCTAATGGGCTTCATCGCGCAGTGAATGCTTTTGGACTCTCAAGCTCTCCTATCGTCTCTCAGTCCCTCACAGTCACACATACATTATGTCAGGAGAATGTCTTTAAATTCTAATCAAGGAAAAATAATTTTCTTCTTTTAAAAGAAATTAAAAATGCTTGAACCATTTTGCGCGAAAAATGACGAAATTGCTTCTCCTTGTGCGCTACTTACAGTACCGAGTTCTGATTGGCCAATCGCCGTTATTTAGATCGTAAATGATCATAAAAAGATAATTTTAACATTTCATGTGCATGATACGTTTTACATAATACACAAAATTAATAATCCAAAGGGGATGGTAAGGGGGGATGGTGGTTTTAAAGAGGAGAAAACTTTTTTTTTTTTTTTTTCTGGATCAAGTCAAGAATGGGCTTGTGCCATTGCATTCGTGTTTCCCCAAAAAGGTCCTCTATCATCTTTTTGTTTGTGTTTCAGGTGTCTCTGCTGCTGAACGAGATAAATTGAATAAAAAGTCAGTGAACGAGGGAGACTCCGTTACTTTAGATCCTGGTGAAATAAAAAAGCCAAATGATGTGATGATGTGGTATTTTAATGACACTAGCATTGCTGTAATCACTGGAGATCAGAGTGAGATCTGTACAGATGATCTGTGTGATGAGAGATTCAGAGACAGACTGGAGCTGGATCATCAGACTGGATCTCTGACCATCATGAACATCAGAACCACAGACTCTGGAGTCTATGTACTGAGGATCAGCAGAAGCACAATTAGCATCATCAGGAGCTTCAGTGTTACTGTTATTGGTGAGTATAATAATTAAGTCATTCAATGCATTTTCATTTGAGTTTTTTTTTTTTTTTTGAATCAACTCAATAGCTGTTTGTTTTTTTCCTTTTTTTTTTTATTAAGGAGCTTTGATTCAGTAACACTTTGACTGATGCTATTAACATGTAAAATGCATAATATCACACAGTTTTCTTGTGAACAATGTTCCTTGTTGAATACGGTTTCCTGTTGATTTAACTACTTAATAACAACAGATGGCGCTATTTTTATTTATTTATTTATTTACTTTCAGTTCAGTCAATATCATACAAAAAAAGACCAAAGTACAAAGATGTAAATATCAATTTTGATCCTGTAAAATAATGATTGGATTGTCCTTCATTCTTTAGTAATAATGATTTTATTCTCTTGCTGTTACAGATTCAGGTCTGTCTACATTTGCTGTAGGATTCATTGGTGCTGTTGTTGGTGCTGGTGTTGTTCTGCTGGTGGTTACAGTTGTACATGGTGTTTGCTATTGCAAAAGGACCCATGCACCAGTACAGCAGAATGTAAGTATTACATACAGCTAATTTAACAAGACACATGAGATTTACTGTGCATAACATTTTTAAAAGAACAGTGGTATAAACACATTTCTTTTTTCTCAGTAGTAGTATTATATAATTATAATTCTTATATAGTCATAAAATGTAGGGTGTAACGCAATTTTAAACTAATCTTTTTATCCTTTATTTTAACACCATAGAAGCATATATAACTTTGATGCAAAACAATCAAAAACACAACTAACTCCCAAATAAATTAAATAATAATTCATATAAAAACAGTGCAACTTCCTTCAGAGAGCAAGTGTCTTATTTGAAAATGGCAATACAACAGTTCAAGCATTTTAGATGTGGTGTTGAAATCACAATACTTACATTTTGTTTTACTGTAATACAGAAAATGACAGTTTGATGCAGTTTTAAACACTGTGCTTATTAATATATAAGAAATGAAACCTCTGTACGGACAACAGCAAAAACACAATTAGGAGTCTCTCGTATTATATATATAATTTTTGTGTTTGTGTAACTGAAACATCAGTCCTCCTCTTTACTTTCACCATTTGTGAATCTGTGTTTCCTTACAGGAGAATGATGATGATAACTCGTCAGCTGATCCGAACAGCATTGCTTTGAGGAGAAGGACACGTAATTAAATCAAACTCAGGCTGTTTATCTAAAGTTACATTTTTGCTTCTCAAGTAAATGCATCTTGATTTAAGAATGTCTGAGTATTTGTTATGGAAGACAAGACCAAAAAAGTAAGCAAGTAAAGAAAAAATATATATAATAATGCAGTATATGACCACAATTTTACTGCTGACACACAGTCTTATATCGGAGACGTGCTGTTTACAGCCTGCACTATTAATAGGACAGTATCAATAGTGTTACTGGAAATACTTTATGTTGTTAGTTTAAACACTAATGCTAACTCTTAGTCATCCACCTTCATCAGAAATGATACGAGTTGACCAACTTTGGATAGCATGGCTTTTTATATATCCACCAGCTGGAACCAAAACCAGCCTTAATAAGCCTGGAAACGAATTGATTTATTTTGTTAGGTTGGTGAAACACTTTGCTGAGAGTATGCTGCGTTAAATGTTTTTACTCTGGCGTTAAAACTGAAAATCATTTGATGTGGTGTTTATCAGGAAGAAAGTTTCTGCAAAATGAATACACACATACGTGAACACTTGATAAAATAATGCTGTTAAATTATAGTGAGTCTTCATACAATTGGTAGATATATTTGTATCTTCATTGTTGAAATGAGCAAAAATGAGTCAATCTTATTACCCGAAGTTGTGAACAGACATCTGTGACATTTTATGAGGTTTGATTTTATTAAGAGGTGCTAATTAGTTATTTGATTTTATCAAGGTGCTGAATTTTTTTATTTTTTTTTTTATTTAGAGGTGCTGATTAGTTCTTTGATTCTTCTCTTGCTCCCTTGTTCCTATTTTTGGATTTGTCTGGTGCTCATTGTAAATATATAAATGGCCTCAATAGAGATGAATGGTGATTTTTATTTATTTATTTATTTTTTCTGTCAGGAAAATATTTTCAGGAGAGTAATTTACGTGTCAAAGCTAATATGCTAAACTCTTCACTAAAGCCTGTACCACAGATTTGACCATAAATCAGTAAGAAGTGGACATTAATGTTTTTTTATTATTATTTTCTAAACACTAATGGCGTTTTAGTTCACTGTTATTAAATATTGTGTACATTGCACTCTGGGCAGAATATTGTTAGACATTTTCATTTCTGTGTCCTTACCTTCATGTCTGCAAACACAAAAAGTGCCTTAAAGTAAAACCAGTAAGGATTTGTTTCTCTTATGAAACAAGGGAATGAACTTGATCTTTGAATGTTTTTTTTTTTTTGTGATTTCACTTATAATGGCTGAAAGTGTGTGTTATCATAACCGTTGAATAAGATAATGAAACACTACTTTTATGGGCATTTGGGGTAATAGGGTAGTTCATAAAATTTTGCCCTTGTTTTTATTTTTTATTTTTGTTGTTGTTTTCAGGTTATTTAGTTTTACTTGTGATGGCCATGTGGTGATTATTTGTTATACATTTTTTGATCTGTAGTTGGCAATTGTGTGTAATATACTAGTAACCAGCAGTGTGGGAGGTAACGCATTACAAGTAATAAGTACTGTAAGTTACATAATCAGTAACTAGTAAAGTAATGCATTACTTTTTATTTTTCAAGATTGGTAGTAGAGACGTTTTATTGAAGATTACACAGGCAGAAAAAAATAATTTGCATCTTTCTTCCTTCATCTATTTCTGCACATTTTCATTAACATAGCTGAATCTTGCATGTTAAGCACAATCACATTCAGAAACATGCATGAAGACGTGCAGATATATTCAAACGCTGCAGTCTTTGATTTACATTTACATTTAGTCATTTAGCAGATGCTTTGCAAAGCGACAAATGAGGATAATATAAGCAATCAAAAAAAAAATAACCCAACAGTTTTGTGATAAGTTTTGACAAGAATGCAACAAGATCTTATTAGTTGCCTTCATCATAATGCACAGGCCAGCCTTCCGCACACCCCAAAACAATGTAACGTGTGGACTTCTTCCCGTTACAATTTTACAATTTGGGTGACTCTGCCCACTTTTTAATTTACACGTGACCACAGGAAAAGGCTGGTTGCTCATAAACAGATTATTGCCCAGTGAGGTTCCTCCTCCGCTGCAAACTGCTTTAATTTTTAATTTTTTTTTATTCGCATTTACGAAGGTGTTGACATCTTTGGAGCCATTTGCAGTTCCGGCAGTGATGAGTCTGTTTCTGATTTCTTTGTCACAGTCTTGTTCACTCACACAAGGATCATAATGTTGTTTGAGGAATTTTTCATAACGGTGCTTTATGTCATCAGGTTGACTATAAGCAATGAAAGAAGCAGCCAAGACCAGCAGCAGAATCACAGCAGACTGATGGATCTCCATGACCTGGTGATCAACACATACATCAACACACCTTGTCTGTGATTATTTAAGAAAATACTGATGGGACCCTTCATTTGACCTGATTTGATTTTTGAGTTGGAAATATCAGTTAACTTAGGGTCATGGACTTGCATGCAAAGTTTCAATATGCTGATGTGTTTTGACATGTCCACAAAAATGTTTGTTATGTTTGTACGGTTCCCAGGACAATTTGACCTGCCAGTTTGAATGTACTAAGGCAACTCTACAGACCTGAAATAATAACATCTACTGGTTATATTTTGCTATTTTAGTTTTTTACTATCCTATGAAGCTGAGAAAAATAGCTTTTCCCCACTCATTTCAATACAGAAAAATATTTTGGTGGTAAAAATGTTTTTTAATAAAAAAAGATGGTTTTCAATCTATCTGAAATACTAACCATGTTATTTTTCTTGAACTTCTGTGACTTTTTCTCATTTAGGGTCATGAACATGCATGCAAAGTTATTTGAAATGATAAAAAAAAAAAAAAATGTTGTTCATACTGTTCCCGGGTCAATTTGACCTGCCAATTTTAATGTTCTAAGGCAACTCTACAGACCCAAAATATTAATATTTATTAGATATATTTTGTTATTTTAGTTAGTTTTTTTTTTTGTTTTTTTTTTACTATCCTTTGAAGCTAAAAATGTGCTTTTTCCCACTTATTTCAATGCAGAAAACCATTTTGTCAGCCATTGATGGTAAAAATGAATTAAATGTCTTTTTTTTAAAATATCTATATTTTTTTCAGCCTATCTGAAATACTATTTAAGTGTTGTTTATCTTGAAATTTTGTGACTTTTTTTCTCCTTTATGGTCATGCACATGCATACACAGTTTCAACATACTGATGTGTTGTGAAATGTACATACAGAAAATTTTATATATTTGTGATGTTCACAGGTCAATTTGATCCACTCAATTTGATAGGCAGCCATTCAAAAGCAAGTGTACAGACACAAAATAAGAACACATTCCTTTGTTGTATGTCAGAGCTCCTCGACTCTAGTCCTGAAGTGGGTCCTAGTGTCAGTGTCTTGATGAGTTTAACAACTTTTTAATTTCAAAGTTTGTGAAAACAAAACTGTTTAGACTTTTAACTGTAAGTCCCACTTTTTGAGCATAGACATAAAAATGACTTTTCCAGCTAAAATTGTTATAAATCTTGAACACTTTGGAGCCCAGATTTAAGATTGGTATATTTTTAAAGGTGAAACATCATATATATATATATATATATATATATATATGTCTGTGTGTGTGTGTGTGTGTGTGTGTGTGCGCATTAATAATTAAATAAAATATAAATTTTACAAAACATGTTTACCTCCAAATCTTCAAGACAATCAAAGCCAATCATCTGAACAAGTTTTGTGCCAAATTTTAGGTTAAGCCAAGCCAAGCCAAGATGGCGGCTCGTTAGTCTGTTGGTGTTTGTGCACTGTTGTTTCATTTTATTTATCTTCTTCTAAATGGACTGTTGTTATTTTAAAGTTCAGTTTTGGAAGGTTATTGATCACTTTAACTTGATTCTCAATGCTAAAATCACTTTAACGCGATCCTTGGTTACTCAGCGTGGATGCGTTTGTGAACCGCATTGAATCTGCCTGATAGTAGCTCAATGCTTTGGGATTGGAGCTGGTCGTCTAACATTTTGACTTTGTTTGTCTGGAATACGGACTTTGTAACGGCTATTCTGTTGCACTGCACTGAAGCACTGGATCTAAGCCTGGGCTAAAGGGAGAAGCCTACGCGGTCAAGGGAGATCCATGTTTGCTGCAGGTGTTCACGGATTGAGCATCAGTGAAGGCGGCATTGCACCTTTTACAGCTCTTGGTTCGAGTCCCTTGGTAAGGTCTCGTTTGCTGTTGCCTAGCTGTTGGGGTGTTTTCATCGGTTCGGCGGCTTAAGTTTGAAGAGTTGACTACTGACGGTCGTGTGAGAGAACCCCGGAGAATTCTTGGCACGTACTGCTTCGTTCTGCTTCGTTCTACGGCCTTATCCGAACTCTACATCTGGGGACTTTGGAGGATAATGTGGTGCCTAATAACTGCATGCATGCTCTTAGCGGGTCTACTCATCTGGTTGCTTACCCAAGTTCACATCAGAGACAGTAGGTCTGTTTACGATTCATCCTTAATGTGCAATTTATCATCTGCACATGTCGACAGTTGGATACGCAGCGGACTGTCTACAGACATTGTTCCGTTCAAACAATATTGTTTTAAGTTGTATCTTTTGATTTTTATAAATGTAGATTTTATAAGGTGTGCGCTAACTAAGGAAGCGAACTATTAATTATTCTCTCCATGTGGGTCCAATTATAAGAAATGATGTAGTAAGTAAATCTGCTAGACGTAAGAGCTTTATATTTGTTATGCTATTAATATCTGGAAATGTACTGCCAAATCCAGGTCCATATAATAGATGTTCTCCAACTTTTTCTACTCCAACTGAACTAAAATCTAGGTCAGGCTTGGGTTTTATCCATGTCAACATTCGTAGTTTGTTACCTAAATTGGATATGGTTCATATCTGGGCAAGAAATACAAATGCGGATGTTATAATAATATCAGAATCTTGGCTCAACAAAACTATTTTAGACAAAGAGATCAACATCACTGGTTATAATGTTTTTAGAGCTGATAGACCAAAAAGGGGTGGGGGGGTCGTAATTTACGTTAAAGAATGCTTTGAGACTAACATGCTACTTTCAGAATCGATAGTTAAACAGCATGAATTATTAGCTCTTAATTTGTCTGTGTCAAAGACATGTCAACTCACTATAGTAGGTTTTTATAGACCTCCATCGGCTACTAGTAATACTTTGACCTCTTTGACGAATTCTTTGGCCTCCTTGAATTATAAAGAATTGATATTAATGGGTGATTTTAATTTAAATTGGTTGCTTCCGGTATCTGATGGTCTCAAAGCATTTTGTGATACTTATAATCTTTTTAAATTGGTAGATTTACCAACAAGACCTAACTTGAAGTTTCCAGAAAAATCTACATTATTAGATCTTGTTCTCACAAATGCCCCTCATAAATATTCTCTAGCTTCCGTATTTGCAAATGATATTAGTGATCATTGTGTTGTTGCAGTAGCAATAAAAATGTTTAAGAGATATAAAAATGTTTAAGCAGAAACCACAAATTATCACCAAACGCTGTATGAAACACTTTAATATACAAGGTTTTTTATTAGACATTGCTCAATTTGATTGGGAAAAAATTACATTAATCCCAGATATTGAAAGTACTTGGAAATATTTTTATGATAATTTCATTCTGATTATTAATAAGCATGCTCCTTTAAAAAAATTAGAGTTAAGTGCCGGGATAATCCATGGTTTTCAGCCGCACTGTCTGACCTTATTCATGAGCGGGATGCTGCATGGGCTAAGGCCAGACAAACCAACTTAAATCCTGATTGGTTGTATTTTAAACAGCTTCGTAACAAATGTACAGTTATGATCAGAAAGGCAAAAGCAGAGTATTTTCTTGATAAAACGGAAAAATCAGCAAATGCGAGTAAGTTCTGGAAAAATATAAAGTTTCTGACTGGTAATAGATCTGTTTCAGGTCTTCCCAATTGCATAACGAAGGATGGTATTAAAATAGTGGATAAATTACAAATGCTCAATTGTTTTAATAGCCACTTTACTGAATCAGGGTCATTGTTTCAGACTAATAATTATACCACTGTAACTTCTGAATTTCTTAATGCAGAGCAGCATCTGTGCACAACAGAGTTCGTTTTTAATCATATTACTACTTCTGATGTCTGCTCTGCACTACAAAACCTAAATGTGAATAAATCGTCAGGTCCTGATCTTATTGAACCATTGTTTTTAAAATTAGCGGCTAACATTATTTCACATCCATTGACATATCTGTTCAATCTTCCCCTAACAACTAAGGAAATTCCACAGATTTGGAAGTCTGCTTTTGTTATTCCTCTGTTGAAAGGGGGTGACCCTACTTTATTAGATAACTATAGACCTATTTCGAAGTTATGTATCTTGTCAAAACTTTTGGAAAGTCTTATCAGTAAACAATTGACACAGTATTTACACTCTCATAAACTTTTGTCTATCAACCAATCAGGATTTCGTGAAAAACACAGCACTATTACGGCTGTTTTAAAAGTTTTAAATGATCTTGTGAGGTCCTTAGATGGAAAACACCACTGTGCATGTCTTTTTATCGATTTAGCTAAGGCATTTGATACAGTGAACCACAAGATTTTGTTAGATAGGCTCAGAAGTGTTGGTCTATCAGACAATGTAGTCTCATGGTTTAATACTTATTTAAAGGGAAGAACTCAGTGTGTGCAAGTGGAAGGTATTAAATCAGACTTATTGGAAGTGGGTACGGGAGTCCCCCAAGGATCTGTATTGGGGCCATTACTATTTATTATATATATAAATTGTTTAGACGTTAACATTGATAATGCAAGGTTCCACTTTTATGCAGACGACACTGTCATTTATTGCTCTGCTCCTACAAAACAACAAGCTTTGGGTGACTTACAATCAGTGTTTGATATTATTCAAGCAAGGTTTTTTACTTTAAAGTTGGTCTTAAATGTTGAGAAAACTAAATTTATGTGGTTATCAAACTCTAGAAATTCTTCGGATAGTCCTGTCGTTCTCCGAACTTTGCAAGGGAAACTGATCGCATTAGTGTCAGAGTATAAGTACCTGGGCATCATAATTGATGATACACTACGTTTTAATACATATATCAATTATTTGCGGTTAAAGTTGAAGAAGCGGCTAGGATTTTATTTCAGAAATAAGTCTTGCTTTTCATTTAATGCAAGGAAGAGGCTTGTGTCTGGAACTTTTTTACCAATTCTTGATTATGGGGATGTGGTGTATCAGAATGCCTCTTCTTATCTTCTTGCCTCTTTGGAAGCTGTGTATCATGGTGCTTTAAGATTGATTACGGATTGTAAATTTTCTACACATCATTGTATACTTTATAATAGAGTTGCCTGGTCTTCACTTGCTGTTCGAAGGAAAATGCATTGGTATTTACTGATTTACTAAGCTATTCTGGGTTTTTTGCCATCCTATCTCTGTTGTTTGATTCACCAAAAAGTAGTTGTTAATTATTCATTGCGTTCTCAGTCTTTTTACAGTCTTCATGTACCTTCAGCACGAACTAATTTAGGTAAAATTGCATTTGAATATGCTGAACCGTCAGACTGGAATTCTCTTCAAATGAAACTCCGGCTAAATCAGTTGGTGTCTCCTTGTAAATTTAAAACACTTTTGCGTGGAATAGAAAATGATTTAATGATTTGCAAATGCTTTTAATGCTGTAATATTTTATTGTTGTGATGTATTGTTCTTTGTTGTATATGTATTTGTATAACTGGGCCGCCTATCTTGGCCAGGACACTCCTGGAAAAGAGATTTTTAATCTCAGTGAGGTTCTCTCCTGGTTAAATAAAGGCAAAGAAGGTTGATATCTCAAAAAAAAATTACTTTTAAGTAAGAATTTCTGAATGCAGTACCAAACCTTTCCACTAGATGATATACAGGGACTCTTGATCTCCATTTATTGTGGGTAAGTGTTCTGAACCATACATTTTCATACTTTTCTAAATATTTATGAACTAGACATCCTATTCAGAAATAGTTTAGGCAGCCACCTTAATATTTTATTTTAATTCAATCTCTTAAACACATAAAAACATACGTATAGAATAAGAGTGTGTTTGGTACCACATCACAAATGGAGAATCTATCGCTATTTATCTATTGCTCTGTCATTTTTTAAATTAATTTTTTGAGTTTGACTTAGTATTAGTTAAGTTTTTTTTGATCATAAACAGGTAAAAATAGGCAGTGATCAGGTTTAGCTACATTTTATTGAGTTCATTATACTGGCTCATCAGTGCACTGTAAAGAATTGCTGTAAAATTTACAGTAACTTACTGGCAATTTTGGTTGCCAGTAAGACTGTAAAATTTACAAGAGTACTGTAAATCAATAATTACAATTGTACTGTAAAAAATACAGCAAACACTCTTGCATGCTGTAAAATTGTTGTGATGGTGTAAACATTTGGTAAACTTATTTCATTTGATTCTACTAAGAAGGAACATTTCTTAATATAAAACTGCAAACACTATTTGTAATAGTAAAGTTACTAAAAACATGACTTTAACTCAAATCGTTGCAGTTTGTCATCAGCTATAGCACACATGCATGTAGTAAAGCACTTAACAAAGAGATCATCACTGTATCAGCAACTCTACAGTTACTGTCTTTAAATAAAGCAGCAGAACATCAGTGTTTGTGGCTCATCATTGACTGAAGCACAGGCTCTACTCTCCACCACAACGGTGATCCACAAAACTAAATTAAACTAACAGATCTCTCTTGTGCAAAATAATACGGTTCAGATAAATATTTACATTCCTTATAGATAACACCTGCTGTTAACAAGCAGAATCACTGAATGAAAGAGAAACAAGAACAGCTGACTTCAGCCACAGTCTTAGATGAACTCAACTGAAATACAAGACATCATTAAATCTCTCAAGATCTGATTAAACAACTCCACAAACAGCATTACCAGCTTCACACATTACAATTTGACTTTATTTCTGTCATATGTCTATGAAAATCATTTGAGAATTAACAGAAGTTTAGTTGTTTTACTGAAAACGTTTCGTTTGACCTCACCATTGTGGCGGTCAGGGTTTGCTTTAGTTGGGCTCTTGACCATCAAAATTTAATCTTAGCTTTTTTTCTGGTTGCTGTAACTGTGTTTGTAGAGCACATTTGTTATAGCATGAAAGCCAGGAAAATGTGTGGTTACGTGCTTTTGATTGACTATTGATAATGATATAATCATTATCTAGTGGCTTGATTCACTGAGCTCGTTCAGAGGCTGATCTTTAAAGACATGGTGTGGATATCTTTTTTGTTGTGTTATTTACGATGGCTATATGACCTTGAATGAAACAACAAACTGCTACTGAAAAAGTACTACGACAGCAATTAGACACACACAGACATCAAGAATCAGCGTATGAATCTCAACAACGGTGACAATCACCAAAATAAACAGATCAGCTCTGAACATCACAAAACATGCTACTAAAACTCAACACAAAAAAAATAAAAATTACAGCACATAGTAAGAATTAAAGACAATAAGTGGACAATTCAGCGGCATAATTTATTCATGCCGCAATGCATGCTGGGATTCATGGGTGAGTTTTGTACTGTGCTGGTACCCAGCATGAATTGCACATTAAGCTTTTGATTGTCACCGTTGTTGAGATTCATACACTGATTCTTGATGTCTGTGTGTGTCTAATTGCTGCCGTTGTACTAAAAGTTTTGTGCATAAGACTTTTTAAAAATTTTTAGTAGCAGTTTGTCATCTCATTCAGGGTCATATAGCAGCTGTAAACAACGCCAAACTAACAAATAAAGAAATCCACACCATGTCTTTAAAGATCAGCCTCTGAATGAGATCAGTGAATCAAGCCACTAGGTAATGATTATATCATTATCAATAGTCAATCAAAAGCACGTAATCACACATTTTCCTGGCTTTCATGCTATAACAAATGTGCTTTACAAACACAGTTACAGCAGTCAGAAAAAAACTAAGTTGAAAACTTGATGGTCAAGAGTCCAACTAAAGCAAACCCTGACCGCCACAATGGTGAGGTCAAACGAAACGTTTTCAATAAAACAACTAAACTTCTGTTAATTCTCAAATTATTTTCATAGACATATGACAGAAATAAAGTCAAATTGTAATGTGTGAAGCTGGTAATGCTGTTTGTGGAGTTGTTTAATCAGATCTTGAGAGATTTAATGATGTCTTGTATTTCAGTTGAGTTCATCTAAGGCTGTGGCTGAAGTCAGCTGTAGTTCTTGTTTCTCTTTCATTCAGTGATTCTGCTTGTTAACAGCAGGTGTTATCTATAAGGAGAGTAAATATTTAACTGAACCGTATTATTTTGCACAAGAGAGATCTGTTAGTTTAATTTAGTTTTGTGGATCACCATTGTGGTGGAGAGTAGAGCCTGTGCTTCAGTCAATGATGAGCCACAAACACTGATGTTCTGCTGCTTTATTTAAAGACAATAACTGTAGAATTGCTGATACAGTGATGATCTCTTTGTTAAGTGCTTAACTACATGCATGTGTGCTATAGCTGATGATAAACTGCAACGATTTGAGTTCAAGTCATGTTTTTAGTAACTTTACTATTACAAATTAAGCGTTTGCAGTTTTATATTAAGAAATGTTCCTTCTTAGTGGACTCAAATGAAATAAGTTTACCAAATGTTTACACCATCACAACAATTTTACAGCATGCAAGAGTTTGCTGTATTTTTTACAGTACAATTGTAATTATTGATTTACAGTACTCTTGTAAATTTTACAGTCTTACTGGCAACCAAAATTGCCAGTAAGTTACTGTAATTTTTACAGTAAATTTTTTACAGTGTGGTTTATCTGAGAACAGCAGCATTTATTTATCACGCACCCTATCGGGTAAAAGTAGCGCTGTTAATACTTTCTTGTTAAGACACTAAAGTCATGATTTCCTTATCACGTGTGTGATACTGTACACCACTATGCATTTGATATTCAATTTTATGTTCATTTAAATAACTAAATCAAACAATGCGATGCAAAAGGGTGCAAAAAACAACAACAACAAAAAAACAGAGACAAAACATCTTGGCAAGATGCATCTGCTTTTCCAAATGAATGATGCGCGATTGCATCGTCGCTGATAATCAGCCTCTTGTAGCTATTCAGCATTATGATCTTATTCACTTGCAAGTGCAAATAGCTACATTACCAAACAAATATAAACACAGCTTTATTCACCTGTTTCCATGATGGGCTAAGCATATAGTGATACATAGACATATGTAACAAATTGCATATTTACTCAATAAATAATGTTACTTTTTTAAGCGTAGGCCCACTGTCTTTTTCTTCCTACGATGCTGCATTTGATGAATTCATTACACAACATATATACGTCTCACGATGAGAAACGCACAGCAAATACATTACCAACCAAACAAAAAAAACATTCTTTACTTGTCATTGGTTGCTTTCTCGCTGATATACCTGATCATTTTGAGTTTTAATTGTGCAAAAACAAAAAGCACAATAACTTTTTTGTCATGTTGTTGACCCGCCGAGACCAGATATGAGATCTACCAATCAGAGAGGTTTCCAAATCTCAATGGATTGTTTGATTGGTTTAAATTTTAACCAATCCAATGAGGTTTGAAAGCAGCCAATCCAATGAAAGCAGCCCTTGTGACACCAGGTCAAATGTCAACTCATCCTGGAATTGATGGAAATGCATTTCCAACTGATATCGGTGGTAAATAAAAGAGTTGTGATTAACTCTTTCCCCACCATTGACGAGATATCTCGTCAATTAAAAGACAACGCTTCCCTGCCATTGACAAGTATTTATGGCAATCCATGTTCTAGATATATTACGGTAAAGAAAGTCCTAGCACATGTTCTGAATGAGTTCTGGGTCCGAATACAAGACAATCGACATAAGTGGAAGGATCAGAGAAAATGTAGATATACTGTATGTAGATGTAAATGTATGTAGCCTGTGTGTGTGTATAAACATAGGCTATACACGTGTGTGTGTGTGTCTGTTTTTTTGTTCTATTTATTGAATGCAATTTCAATTATTCATATAATTATTTACAGGTGAAAGAATATGACATTTGAATGCATTTTGCTTGAAAATGCACTACTTTGATAAAAATGCATTTTCTCAGTTTTTTTTTGCCAAAAATGTGGTATTTCTGATGAAACCTATGTGCATTCAAGTGGTGATAAAACATGAACACATGAAGATAGAATAAAATAGTTTTTTTGTTTAAAAGCAGCGGCTCTGTTCTTTATTTTGATATATAATATGTTCATATATTCATACCAGAAAATATTCTGAGGGCCGTCAAATTTAGGTGAAAATCATCAAAAATGCTGGCGGTGAGTGGCAACTTTAAAAAAAAAAAAAAAAAACTCTGGCGGGGAAAGAGTTAAGGAACAACAGCAAGGCACTTCTTTCTCATCAAGTCTCCCCGAAGACAGCAAACATGGAAGTTTTACTGTTTTAACCCGTGATTAATAAAGGGCTATTATCCTTCTTCTGGAAACCACTTTTATTGTATAGAAAAAAAAGAAGAAGAAAAAAAGATGTAATAATGAAAGTGTATGACTGAGTCTGACATACTGCCTAAAAGGTCCTGTCTTGTCCCCTTAGTAGAAAAATACCCCCAAAGCATAATGTTTCCACCTCCATGTTTGACGGTGGGGATGGTGTTCTTGGGGTCATAGGCAGCATTCCTCCTCCTCCAAACACGGCGAGTTGAGTTGATGCCAAAGAGCTGGATTTTGGTCTCATCTGACCACAACACTTTCACCCAGTTCTCCTCTGAATCATTGGCAAACTTCAGACGGACTGTACATGTGCTTTCTTGAGCAGGGGGACATTGCGGGTGCTGCAGGATTTCAGTCCTTCACGTCATAATGTGTTACCAATTGTTTTTTTGGTGATTATGGTCCCAGCTACCTTGAGATCATTGACAAGATCCTCCTGTGTAGTTCTGGGCTGATTCCTCACCGTTCTCATGATCACTGAAACTTCATGAGGTGAGATCTTGCATGGAGCCCAGTCCGAGGGAGATTGAAAGTTATTTTGTGTTTCTTCCATTTGCGAATAATCGCACCAACTGTTGTCACCTTTGGCGATGGTCTTGTAGCACATTCCAGCCTTGTGTAGGTCTACAATCTTGTCCCTGACATCCTTGGACAGCTCTTTGGTCTTGGCCATGGTGGAGAGTTTGGAATCTGATTGATTGCTTCTGTGGACAGGTGTCCCTTTAAGAGAGTGCTCTTAATCTCAGCTCCTTACCCGTATAAAAGACACCTGGGAGCCAGAAATCTTGCTGATTGATAGGGGATCAAATACTTATTTCACTTATTAAAATGCAAATATTGATATCACCATACCTGAACATGGCTGACAGAGTTTGCTGATGTCCAGATGTGTGGTCTGGTTGCTGATGGGATTGTTGAGCACACAGCTGTAGGTGTTTTTATCCTGATATTCCACCTCCAGAGGTAGAGAGAGACTGATGCTGAGATCAGACACACTGGCTGCATTCAAAACTGCATACTCAATGAGTAGGTACTTAATTTCAATAAGTACTTACTTAACGAGCGCTAAAAGAGTACATACTCTAAAGCCAAATCTCATTGAGTATGAATGCGATCCGCCATGTTGACGTTGTCATGTGACCTATGACGTATAACAAGCGCAACAACTTAAAAGATATGAGCGACAGGTTTAATTCAGGTTTAAAACTATGTAAATATTTTGATGCTTTTTGAGTTTATGTCTTGTTTCATCCCTCAGGCTTATAAATATCAAAAACAACAACAAAAAATGCAATTGATCACATGAATATTATAATTCAAAGTATTTAACCGTGTCATTGTACTTTTTTTCCTGTGTATGTAATCTCATACTTTGATGTATGCAAACCCATTATATTTATGTTATCTTTTTTTTTTTTTTGTCATTATGATTGTTTATTGTAAAATATACAACCATCTTCCCCTGATCTTGTATGCAATTATAAGTTGTGCTAAAAAAAATAAAATTAAAAATGTAAAAAAAAAAGATAAAAGGAAGAGGTGCACTAACACCTCATAGCATCAGTTACTTGCCAACCCTACCTAATACTGTTGTCTGTGTAAAGGAGATGTAGTACAGCTGCTCAAATATCTCACCTTTGGAGAATGGGGTTTATTTTATACTGGAAAAATGTAAGTATTACTACTAAAAAAAAAAAAAGATGATTACTCCAGAATGCATTAGTAGCTATTACAAACACTACAATAATAATGATAAATACGGACCAATATATACACTTTTTTTTACTGAAAATTATGTTTTAGTAAAACAAGCAACATGTAATTTGTTTTGTCATATGCCATAGGTATGCATGAATATACACTAGATAAATGTAGCCAAAGTGAATACATCTCAATTTTCATGCAAGCAATGAATTAAATGCATAAGTTAATAAGAATTTTATTTCCAGACAACAGGAAACATGAATAAATGAGTAAAAGAATGAATAAAAGTAACAAGTCACAGTAAACACATACATAAGTCAACAACACAGAACAATAAGTTTGAATAAAGCTTTGTTTTATAACAATTACGTATTTACAGGCGGTGAACCCACATCCTACTGCCAGTTCTGCAGCTGACCACCATGCACACCTTCAACTGTCTCTGCTGTCCATTACGTCCCTTTACTGCTGCTGTCAGACTGAATCCGATCACAAATGGGAAAGGGACATCGAGTCTGTCCTTGCCTGAGAACACAGAGAGGATGAGGAAGACCATGATGACGCCCCCCTGAACCACACAACCTTGAAGCAGTCCTGATGACTATCATGCCACAAACACTGTCACGAATCTGGTCTGCACTCCCGGTCATTCACCACTAGAGGTCACCACATGGACTTTCACACCACACATCACATGGACTGCATTTCCCATCAGCCATCTCACCAATCACACGCACACAGCTGTCACCAATCACTCATTGCACTAATCACACAGCATCACTATCACACACACTATTTCTATCCTGGACTTTCTCTCCCTCGGGGCCGAGTATTGTATGCATTATCGCTGCCCTACAGAGCCCTGTTAGTTTTCCTAGCCTTGCCTCGCCTTGCCTTTGTTTAATCGTGTTTTCCCCTGCCTAGACTATCACTAACGTTTTGGATTACCTGACCTGTCTCGCCCCTTTGGATTCTGTACGCTGATCGTCGACCCACGCTTGTCTCTGGTTACTCTTTGTCTCGTCCATATTATACCTGTTTGCCATTGTTTGACCCTGCCTGTACGACCACGTCTCTGCCTATAAAGTCTGCATATGGATCCGTACGTCTCACGTCTCGTCAGCCCCGTAACAAACACGTTGATGGAGCCCAACTTGTAATTCAAATTCATAACATTACATTTGTAATTCAAAACAAGAATATGTGAAGGGCAGGACAAATGATCTCTACTCACCATAGACAGAAACATTGAATGTTTTTAATGTCAATTTCGCTCCACTTATCTTTACTTCATAGAGTCCAGCATGTTCAGTTGTGATGTTTGTGATGGTCAGAGATCCAGTTTGATTGTCCAGCTTCAGTCTGTCTCTGAATCTCCCAAGAACATCATTGTAAAGGAAAGTCAGACTCGAGACACAGGCGAGTTAGAATGAAACAGATGGGTTTATTGAACGGTATGCAGGAGATCAAGGAACTAGTGAGTATAGCAGATTCAGAATCTTTAACTGAACTGGAGATGATACTGATAGTGATGTTCTTGATTACCAGGTCTGACGGAGACGTCAAGGATCGCAGGTTTTCCAGGAGCTGAATGCAGGCAAGTAGACGGAACCCACACACACCTGGTTTGCCATCCTTGTGGGGACTCTCCATGGGCGTAATGGTTTTTCTACTGTACAGACCGTATATTCTATTGCCCTACACCTAAACCTACCCCTTACAGGAAACCTTTTGCATTTTTAGATTTTCAGATGAACATTTACTATTTTTAATGAATTCTTTCCCACAATGTCAAAAATTTCAGGTTTTACTATCCTTGTGAGGATATTTGGTCATACCAAATGTCCCCACAAGGTTGCCTAAACAAATGTGTGTGCACACGCACACAGACTTTGAGCAACAGGTAAGTAATTCAGCATAGGTTTGAGTCCTTGTCCACTTGGGAGACCAGACAATGTGGCTGTGTGTTCTTATAGTGCTGTGTGGGTGATTGGTGAATGACAATCAGGTGTGCATGATTAGTATTCTGGTGATTGTGAACGCTGATAGGTGGAAGTGACAATGATCATATGTGGATAAAATTTGCTTCTTTTTTTTAATCTTAGCTATGAGCGACTTTTCGGGTCCAAATTTCCATAATATGTCATCGTCTTCATGTATTTCAATAACATTATGTTCAGAGTGACAGAATCTCCTTCCATCACTGACACTAAATCACCAAACACACCTTGAGAATAAACAGATTTTAAAAGAGACGAAAAGTAATCAGATCTAGTAGTTTTTAATGCTTTTCTGTAGGATAGGGCACTTTCCCACCAAGCAATACAAAATAATAAACTTAACAATATATCCATAGTTTTTCTCTGGATATTGTCTTCTCATAGCACAGCTCACAATCAAATGCCATTCCATATATGAGTCTAATACATAATTGCCACAGGACAGAAATTTCAAGTACATTTTCTGTCATATTTGCAGGAATGTAACATAAAACAACAATGCAGAAACAACCATAGGATTTCTCTGGGCAAAAGCAGTGTGGATAGAAGGCCAAAACATTGAGAAAAAGATGCATTTTCAAATGTGTCTAGATTAATATGGATGTAGCCTAATATTAACAAATCCGATAACACTACTCACTCCTGTTACTTCAACTCAGTTACTGTATATAAGTATAGTATATATTGAATTGAGATTTTAGGATAGAATTAGCAAATACATATAATCTAGCCACATGGAGTACATGCTAATAAGAATACTCAGCAAATTATAGTGATTCACCAAAGACGGTAATGCTTTAGATTACAACCAGCAATGTACTGCATAATTAAACAGAATTTACAGCGTACCTGTTTGAAACTATACAGTACATCCACAGTACCTACTCATAGGTATAAGGGAACAATATTCAACGTTTGGGGAATAAGGGGGTAATAACCTGAAAAATTATAAAGTATTTATACTGTACGTATTTTAGAACTAAAGGGCACCTATTCTGGAATGACGTGGTATGTATGACACACAGATTGCAATTTTCCGCATAAGTATAACTTACAGCTGTATGTACGTGTAAGTAAACGGAAACAATGTGCAACGTTTGATGGATAAGGGGGTAAAGACTTGGAAATTAAAAGTAATTACACTGTTAGTATTTTATAAGGTGTAACTATTCTAAGATTACGCGTGACCTACTGTGTTAGGCAACAATTTTATGATTTAGAACAAGTTACTGTAGGATTTCTATCGAACAGACACAGATACACCACTGAATCAACTCATCACGAGGTCTAAACTAATCATAACTATCATGTGACAGTCAATATTCTGAGTCAGTTCCTGTCAGCACCTCAGTTGTTATCTACTTAGAAGAGGGATAATAACTAACTCAATCAGGAGAACGACAAAAGATCTTCTCTTACAACACGGCCCGAGGAGAAGCACCTCATGGACGCAATGTATGGAACTGTTATATCCAACAAGAAAAGGACGAGTAAATTAGCTGACACCCTCAGGACTGCAAACACGAGATCTATGCGTGACTGTCCCATGATTCGCGACCATCTGCTTCATGAGCTTCCAACTCACCCTTTTTATCTCCAACAAAGAAAAGAACCTTGCAGGACGATTTTCAACAGATAAACATTCAAAATCATTTAAAGTTTTGGAGCAATATACTCCCAAATAATATGTCTTATGTCTTTTATATGATTGATGTGTTATTGTAAGCAATGAAGTCTAATGAATGTGTATAACCTTTTTTTTTTTTTTTTGGCAGAGAAAGCTAGTAACATATGCGTGTGAACAGTCTCATTTCAATATTCATCATTCTCCTTTTTAAAAGAAATGTTTCATGTGTTTGTTTTGTTCTGTTCATTCTGGTGTCGTCTGATTGATAATGAATGATGCATTTATATAGCGCTTTATTGTGTATTGCTGTACACCCAAAGCGCTTTACAATCATATGGGGTGGGGCGGGGTTAAATTAAATTTTTTAATCAATTGACAGCACTAAAATATATACATTGTTATTTATATCTTATTGTCAGGGTTCTGTCACTTCAGTCTAGTGTATTCGTGGTTTTGTGACAGAGCCCTGACACTCCCCTCTTATCTTGTTTTCTGGTGAGTGTGTGCTCGAGCTGCGTGCTCTCTCGTCTGCGTGTTCTCTCGTCTGCATGCTCCGTTTTTTGTTGGAGCGTGGTGTTCAGATCCTGGCACTCCTGTCTTGTTCAGGCTCAGTTTTGGTTTTGATGTCGGGGTTCGGACACTAACGCTGCATGTTCCTGTCCTGTTTTGCACATGGTGCTGGTGATTTGTGATTTGTTTTGTGAGCACATGGCTTTTGTTTCAGTTTTCTTTGTGCCATGTGCTCTCATGTCAATTGTCTTGACCCCACCCATCTTGTTACCTGTTTATTTGTTAATTTGCCTCATCTGTGTTATCTCGTTACCCTCCTCACTTGCTCCCTTTATAATCTCCTTGTGTTTGCAGTCCTGTGTGAGTTCGTCGTTGATGTCACCCTGGTTGTGTTGTGTCTTGCCAGTCTGTTTTTCCCCTATGGGGTAGCTTTTGTTTATATTTATCATTAATAAAAAGCCCTTTTTCCTGCAATTGAGTCCTCACTCTCTCTATCCCATCACCTGCATCTTATAAACCATTCTCTACTTCTAAACATAACCCTAACAAAACACCTCTGCAAACCATTAGATTTAAAAAGAAACATGATTTGGCCTTTTTTTTTTTTTTTTAGCAGTGTGATCATTTTCAACACTTCCACTATATCAGTGAGGGCATTAACACCTCACATGTGTATTAAAACATATACTAATATAATGGATACTCATTCCTGGTACCCATTTTGTTCCTGCTACTAAGTAGGTTTTTTTTTTTTTTTTTTAATTAAATTAAACCGCTATTTTTTAAATTAAGTTTGGTCCATAATTTATCCCATTGTTTAATAAATTGCATCATAGAAAATTGATAAGCTTGAGGTTTGATTCACCTTTAAAAAGAAAAAAATACTTTTGAAAAAACACCTTGTGTAGATAAATAATTAATTTTTATGATAAAATCAGTTTTTTGACCATGAAACCAACATTTTTTTTTTTTTTAATACCTGCCTGAGGGGGAAATTAAGGAATTTGTTTACATATTTTTAAACATGCTTTTTAAAAGACATTAGAGTTTTGGTAACAGGACTGAGAAAAATGCATCCATCTTCCACTTAAAAATTGTGTAAAAAAAAAAAAAGTTACCTGAGATGGACCAATAACGATTTTGAATAGTTAAATGTGTATTACTAGATTTAGTCTTTAAAAAAGATAGAAGGAAAAAAAAAATAAAAAATTAAGAGTTTTGGAAGCAAATGGCACCCATTCAGTGGAATGGCCTAAATGTTATTATTTTGGTGTCTGTTGAGTTGCCTTAGAACATTATATTTGGTAGGTCAAATTGACCCGGGAACAGTACAAACGGTACAAACATTTTTGTGGACATGTCCAAACACATCAGCATGTTGAAACTTTGCATGCATGTTCATGACCCTAAATGTTCATGAGCCAAAGGTAACTGATATTTCCACCAACTCAAAAATCAAATCGGGTCAAATTGACCCGGAACAATACATGAGGGTTAATATTTGCAAAATCACCCAATAACATATAAGGGCGTTGAGCTTCACCATAAATAGTCAAGGTCATATTTGCATAGTCCAGTGCTTAAAAGTCAAGGTAGTTTTGCAATAAAAAAGCAGCGATACTGATTGACAACAGTGAAGTCTGATCTTGCATTTGGAGCAAGTTGCATCAGTATTTTTGTGAGATTTATTCAGAACAGTGCTGTTGATTACTGTAAAGCCTCCATGTAAAAGACAACTGTGAGAATAAAATATTAATTTACCCAGAACAACAAGGTAAGAACTTTATAACTTTACTCAGCAAGTGTAAGATATACAAGACAATTTGTCTTGGTGCAGATGAAACCAAGTACAGACAAAAGCACTTTAACACAAATGAAATTGTCAGAAAAACATGCTCATGGTTAAATTAAACTAAGATGTGCAAGTAAAACAAATGAAGGGTCCCATCAGTATTTTCTTAAACAACAAAACACTTTGTCTGTGATTATTTATGTTGTTCACCAGGTCATAGAGATCCATCAGTCTGCTATGATTCTGCTGCTGGTCTTGGCTGCTTCTTTCACTGCTTATGGTCAACCACCACATATAATGTTACGTTATCAAAAATTCCTCACACAACATCGCGGTCCTCGTGTGAGTGAGCATGACTGTGACAAAGAAATCAGACAAAGGCATATCACTGCCTCAATGAATGACTGCAAAGAAGTCAACACCTTCATAAATGCAAATGCAGAGCATATTAAAACAGTTTGCACCGGAGGAGGATCCCCAATGCCACAGGGCAATAATCTGTTTGTGAGCAACCAGCCTTTTCCTGTGGTCACGTGTGAATTAAAAAGTGGGAGGAAATACCCATTTTGTTTTTATCGTAAAGGGAAGAAGTCCACACGTAAAATTGTTTTGGGGTGTGCGGAAGAATGGCCTGTGCATTATGAGGAAGGCATAATTGTTATCCCTGTCCAAGATCTTGTTGCATTCCTGTCAAAACTTGTCACAAAACTGTTGGGTTATTTTTTTGATTGCTCATATTGTCCTCATTTGTCGCTTTGCAAAGCTTCTGCTAAATGACTAAATGTGAATGTAAATCAAAGACTGCATCGTTTGAATATATCTGCACGTCTTCATGCATGTTTCTGTGTGTGATTGTGCTTAAAATGCAAGATTCAGCTATGTTGATAAAAATGTAACCTCTTTGTTTTTGAATGTGCAAAAATAGAAGAGGGCATGCAAATGGTTTTTCTGCCTGTGTAATCCTCAATAAAATTTCTCTACTATCATTAAATTTGTCTGTTTGATTGTCTTAACACCACTTTGAAAATAAATATCCATGAACTTAAATTGTTGTCTTTATACTTCATAACCAGTTCTGGGAAGTTACTTTTAAAAGTAATGCGCTACAATTTTGTATTACTCCCTAAAAAAGTAACCGAGTTACTTACTTATTATGAAAAGTAATGCATTATGTACTTGCGTTACTCATCTGGGCTGGGCTTCCACGTTGTTTTTAATATAAAAAAAGTTGTATTTATTAATTAATGTATTGTTTGTTTGTCAATTTAAAAGCTTTCACACCAAAAGTGAAATGAATAAGCCTCAGGCTGAAGAAAATGTAAATCCACATCTGTACAATAAACTAGCACATTGGATAATAATATGGGATCAAATACATAAAGGATATATGTGCTATTTAACATATTTAATTATTGAGTCTGAGTTTGCTTTTCACTGTTTTTATTCATTTTGAATAAAGCTGAATCTGTTTCTGTGCAAGTTAGATGAGTAAATGCATATTGATATTTAGTCCAGAACTAAATGTCAATGTGCAAATATCAAGATGGCGCCACACATGGCAGCCACGGTGCTTGGCTCCCCAGTTGTTTTTGTGTTTTTGTTAGTTTTTCCTGTTTTTTTGTTTGTCAAACACGATATAACTTGGGTAAAGTTGGTTTTATATTCACACATTCACAACATTCACACATTTCAATAACGTTCTAATTATATGTGCAATTAAGTTATTTTTTTGCAAATTCAAATCAGCGCCATCATTGTCAACCTACTAATTTTTTTTTTTTCACAGTCGATCAAAATGGGCAAGTATTGTTTTAATGTCATACTTACTTGCGAATGTCTGCTGAATGTCCAATGTAGTGTGGTTAACAAAGTACTTGAATGCAGAAGTCCGAATGTGCGAATATAAAACCAACTTTACCCAAGTCATTATATATGAGTTCTCTCCATAAGATCCCCGAAATCAGCAAACTGTAGTAATTCAAATTTATTTTCAACATTTTGACAAAAACAGCATTATCGTCTGTGGATCCTTCCACCTTATTTCGTCTACTGATATACACAGCCATCTTTGCCATTCCCAAAATGAAATTGAAAAGTTGACATTGCTCTCTCTTTTTCTGGGAATACCTATAACCTAAAATAAACAACTGTTTGGAAAAAACTACACCAAAAAAATGTAAAAAGATCCTCCAACATTGAGAACAGTGGCAAAAGACGACAGCAGTGCTTTAAACAGTGAAAAACTGTCTCACGCAAAGTACAAAAAAGGGCAATCGTGATAAATTTCAGAGTTTAGCACAGAAATAAAAGCATTAACAGCTACAGCTGAATGTAAAACCCTCCATTGCAGGTTTATACAGCGCTCTCCATTCAGGTCCAACACCATCAATCAAACCTAAACGAGCTCTCAATGGAGTGTCAATTCTTCCATTTAATTTATCTTTGTTCAAAACCTTAACAATCAATCTATATAACAATTTCTTATCAGTATCATGCACAAACGCATTAGAGTTATCAGTTTTTAGAAAAAAACCCGTACAGTCCTCAAAAGCTGGGATAACCTTCACTAAATGAAAAATATCATCAAAACTGGGTTGAACAAAACCATTACAATAAAAATGCATTCAGCATCTGTTAAAGCTTCTTTCCACTTTTTGAGCAACAAAGCGATTACACGAACAGAGTGCACCTTTAAATGAGAGGCAAGGAAAAGAGCATTGTCCATGTTTGCACCTGTCAACTGGATTACATGTCCCAAAGTCACTACATTAGACATACAAAACTGTCTAAGTAAACTGGGACTTATTTGACAGGTTGCCCTCAAACGGGTTCCATACATAACTGGTTCTTGATGAAGCCAATACAGCGAACTGTGATGTTCTGTCCTCTCTTTTTTAAACAAATTCCAGACTTTAAACAGTCCACGGTAGAAACTTGGTAGTCCTGAAGTGTTGAGTTGCTTTGAATGCATCAGAAACAAAGTTTTGTCCAAGCCAAGTCCATCCAGCTTGTTCAAAATAGTACATGCCAGCGGTCTCCACACCAAATCCGTGGGACCACACAAAAACCTCTGCACAAACTGAAGACAGAAAGTTGCCCCTCTACTACTCCGATGAATTAAGCCTTGTCCTTCATCTTTCGGCAAAAATAATACACTTTGAGGTGTCCAATACAGACGATCCCAAAAAAAGTCAACAAGGAATGCCTGAATTTTTGACAGCAAATCTGGAGGAGGATCAACACATGATAGGCGATGCCATGAAGTGGATGAAATCAGATTATTAATGATAAGAACTCGACCTCTATAAGACATTTTTTAGTAAAATCCGCTTCCATCTTCCTTAGTCCTCTAAACGGCTCGAGGTCCAGTAATGAACCCTCCCCACCAGCCGAGGTCCGGACAATTATATATAAAAAACAATTGATGGTTTTTGCCAGGCCAGGGTATCTGCAGGATATTTAAGCTTAAATTCAAGACTTTTAAAGACCTTTTTTAAGACCTGCACAAAAAAAATACAAATAAATTAAAAATTAAATGACTGTAAAAACCATGATTTACAGTTCAGATGCAGGTTTTCACAAAAACAATAAAGTATTATATTAATTAAATAACATATAAATATATTTTACTGCCTTAAATGTTTACATTTTATAACACATTATCTTCTTGTTGATCCACCAGTTCACACTAAAAACATGGGTTGATTTTCACATTGGCCTTTGACAACAGCAGACGTACGGGCTGATTGAAAATGGAAAATCATTCTCTTCCAGCAGGTGGCGCTTTGGGAATGGCAGTACACAAAGCCCAAGAGACAGACTCCACAAAGCAGCGAAGCAGATGACTTTGAAACGTGCAGCGCTCATATTTATTCAATGAATAGCCTTTTTTAAGTTTAATCGCAATTCTTGTCTTTCAGTCCCCACGTTTAAGACCTCCTGAAATCACAATTAAGACTTTCTTGTAACATTTAAGATTTTTAAGGACCCGTCAACTTTCCTAATTTTTGAAAATGCCATTATTTTTCACCTACTGAAAGTTCCATCTGTCTGTACGCAGCGGGCTGCTCGCTGCTCTCATCACTGCACGCACGACTGCACCCAAACGGCTCTAGAACTGACCTTGATCTGCTAGAGATAAATTAGATTTACTAGAAATTAGCGTTTGGTATTTATTTCATTATGTCAAAAGCCTTCACGGATTCGGACCGGAGTCCATTACCGTAAAGACTACAAAAGCTGCGCCAGTTGAAATAGAAGCTATGTAAGTCCGAGTTCAGATGAGACGGCTTCTGGGTCCAGACCCAGACCGCGGCCCGCCTGTTAGTGACCTATGCCATAGGCAATTGCAACCTTTTTTCCGTCCCTCCACCTATACTGAGAGCTTCGCTTTTGCTCCAGTTTACTTTGGCTGAAGAAATTATGCCATATTGCGTTACAATAGTTGTTAACATCAATATCTTGCTGATTATCAACCATGATGACTAAATCATCTGCATATGCAGATAACTTTAAAGGTATATTACACCCTGGTAAAATCACACCTGAAACAATCTAAATCTAAAGTTTATGTAAAAAAGGCTCAAAAGCCAGAGAATATTACATACCAGACAAGGGACAGCCCTGTCTAATTCCTCGCTGGACCTGAAAAGGAGCGCTCAAAACACCATTGATCTTCAAAACATTACTGAATATTACAATTACAATACAGTCTTGATTTTATTAATAAAACCAGGAGAAATCCAAAAGCAATCATTGTTTCCCATAAATACTGGTGTTCAACCCGGTCGAATGCTTTTTCTTGATCAATAGAAACAATTCCCATTTTAAGACCAAAAAGATTAGAAATTTCTAACAAGTCTCGAATAAGTACAATATTATCAGAAATCAACCTGCCAGGGATACAATAGGTCTGATCAGGATAAACAACTTGTTCCATCACTTTACTAAGTCTACTTGCCAATACTTTGGAAAGTAGCTTATAATCGGTGCAAAGCAGAGACACAGGTCTCCAATTGTTTATGAGCTGCAAGTCACCTTTTTTTGGCAGCAGTGTAAGCACTTCTACAACTTAAAGGCAAAAGTTTATTAGCTAGGCTATCATTCAGCACTGCCAAAAGATCCTCTCCAATTACAGGCCAAACTAAATTTTAAAAATCAACAGGTAAACCATCTAAACCAGGAGTTTTTCTGCTCTGCATACTTTGCAAAGCTACATGAAGTTCACCCAAGGAAATATCTGCTTCTAACACTGCATTACTCTCTTTTTTTTGTTTTACATGGGGAAGACCTGTATAAAAACTAACACTTGCTCATCTTGATGCTCGCATTTATACAAATTATTATAAAAGCTAACAGCATACTTATGAATGGCAGCATGATCAAACAACACATGCCCAGAGTCAGATTTTAAACTATGAATAAGTCTTTTTTGGCCATTTTTTCGCTCCAAAAAACCAATAAAAACGATCAAGTCTGGACATAGACAATAAATTGTCTTTACAATGAGTCCAGGTATACTGACTTTGATTACCATGTAACCCTCTCCATACATCACATAATTCATAAATCAACAACAGTTGAGTCAAACAAGTACGAGAGGCAGAATGAGGCTCCACATGATTTCTATCAAGTCTATTTTCTGTACAATTCTATAAATAAACCTATAAATAAAAAAAACTTTATTTTTACAATCTCTAATAACATCACTTAAAATGTTAAAAAAAGTCAGTCTCTATATACCAACAGTTGGAGCATATACAGTAATAAATACAAATTGTACATTTTCATATATTGCTCTAATTTTTAACAATCGACCTGTAACAACCTCTAAACATTCAACAATCTGAGGACTGAAACTATTACATGTTTTATGACTTAAAAAAAAAAACATCACCACCCCATTCTCTCTTCCAGTCAATTTCATTATCAGCAGTACGATGGGTTTCTTGTAAAAAAGCAATATTTAATTTTTTAAGGGAGCACAGTCTGAAAAAAAGGAGGCTCTTTTTCTTTCATCCCTTGCTCCATTTAAATTCAAATTGCCTATTTTTAACTCACTCATAAAATAAAAAAAAATAAAAACAACAGAAAAACAAATTAAAAATACTACACATATTCACCATCTTCTAATTGTCTTTTAGCTTTCAAAACAGGTTTCTTTAAACGATAGATCTCTTGATCAGTGAAAACATTCTCTTCTGAACTTTCAGAACATCTTTGGAAATTCCTTACAGAATCAATGAAGAGTTGTAAATCAGGAAACACTTTCTCAATTTTCAAATTCCTAGCTCCTTTAGTTTTCTTGAGAACATGTTTAATGCTCAACATAGAATAGCCACTTTTTGGAAGGGGCAAAGACTGTGAAGAAGCTAAAGAAACTTCATCAGAGTCCTCAACATCACATTCAAGCATCTGAGAACACTCACGAAGAGGAAACCTTTTCATTTTGACAGAAAATTGACAACCATCTTTATTTTTTTGTCATCTACAAACATCTCACTTTCTTCATCCAAAGAACATCCTACCTCCTCCACTTCCTTCTGAGTGCTAGTACTGGCTTCCATTTCAATATCACACTGAGAATTATTCTCAACAAAAACTTCTCTAACGACTAATTCTAATTCATTATGTTTTTGTCCCTGAAATTAATTTAACTCATTTTGTTTCTGTTCTTTAGAATCATTCAATTCATACTGTTTTTGTCCTTGAGAATTGTTTGATTCATCCATTTTTTGTCCCTGAATTTAATTTGATTCATTTTGCTTTTGTGACAAGAGCTGCCAGTCAATCAAAGAAAAAGTAACTGCTGTTATTATTTGGAAAAGTAAATCAGATAATTTCTTGTAAATTAAAAACCCTTGTTACCCTCTTGTTATGTGTAGTTACTGTGTAAGTGTAACATCCGCGGGCTGTAACTTAAAGTGAATCCTTTTACCTTCTTGTTACGTGTAGTTACTGGGTAAGTGTAATATGACACTATTTTAATTATGCTACAATAGATATGTTTCAAAGTTATTAACAATGAACTGTATTGTTTAATAGTAGTAGATAAGTTTCATTGAAGATTACACAGGCAAAAAAAAAAGCATTTGCATCTTTCTTCCCTCATCTATTTTGTACATTTGTACGTGCTTAAAATTTTCATTTACATAGCTGAATCTTGCATGTTAAGAATAATCACACACAGAAACATGCATGAAGACGTGCAGATATATTCAAACGCTGCATTCTTTGATTTACAATTACATTTACATTTAGTCATTTAGCAGATGCTTTGCAAAGCGACAAATGAGGACAATATAAGCAATCAAAAACAATAACCCAACAGTTTTGTGACAAGTTTTAACAAGAATTCAACAAGATCTTGGACAGAGATAATAATTATGCCTTCGTCATAATGCACAGGCCAGCCTTCCGCACACCCCAAAACAATACGACGTGTGGATTTCTTCCCGTTACCATGTTTACATTTTGGGTGACTCTGCCCACTTTTTAATTTACACGTGACCACAGGAAAAGGCTGGTTGCTCACAAACAGATTATTGCCCAGTGGGGTTCCTCCTCCGCTGCAAACTGCTTTAATTTGATTTTTATTCGCATTTACGAAGGTGTTGACGTCTTTGCAGCCATTTGCAGTTCCAGAGGCAGTAATCTGCCTGTTTTTGATTTCTTTGTCACAATCTTTTTCACTCACACTAGGACCATAATGTTGAGTGAGGAATTTTTTATAACGGGGCAGTATATGTGGTGGTTGACCATAAGCAGTGAAAGAAGCAGCCAAGACCAGCAGCAGAATCACAGCAGACGGACGGATCTCCATGACCTGGTGAACAACACAAACATCAAAACACCTTCTACTGACATTTGACTGTGATTATATAAGAAAATACTGATGAGACCCGTCATTTGTTTTACTTGCACATCTTAGTTTAATTTAACCGTGTGCATGTTTTTCTGACAATTTCAAGTGTTTTTGTCTGTAATTTGTTTCATCTGCACCAAGACAGTTTTTCTGTATATCTTACACTTGATGAGTAAAGTTATAAAGTTCTTACCTTGTTGTTCTGGGTAAATTAATATTTTATTCTCACAGTTGTTGTCTTCTTTAGCCTGGAGGCTTTGCAGTAATCAACATCACTGTTCTGAATAATTCTCACAAAAATACTGATGCAACTTACTCCAAATGCAAGATCAGATTTCACTGTTGTCCATCAGTATCGCTGCAGTTTTTTTATTGCAAAACTAACTTGACTTTTAAACACTGGACTAAGTAAATATTACCTTGATTTTTTATGGGAAGCTTATCGCCCTTATTTGTTATTGGGTGATTTTGCAAATATTAACCCTCTTGTACTGTTCCGGGTCAATTTGACCCGATTTGATTTTTGAGTTGTTGGAAATATCAGTTAACCTAGTGTCATGAACATTTAGGGTCATGAGCATTTAGGGTCATAAACGTGCATGCAAAGTTTCAACATGCTGATGTGTTTTGACATGATTAATAAAACAATTGTTACGTTTGTACTGTTCCCGGGTCAATTTTATCTGCCAATTTTAATGTTCTAATCTAAGGTAACTCTACAGACCCGAAATAATAATATGTATTGGTAATATTTTGTTATTTTATTTTATTTTTTTACTATTGTTTCAAATGTTTAATGTTCTATGGTAACTCAACATACCCAAAATAATAACATTTACTTGTTAGATTTTGTTATTGTAGTTTTTTTTTTTTTTTTTTTTTTTTAAACTATCCTATGAAGCTAAAAATGTGCTTTTCCTCACTTATTTCAATGCAGAAAACCATTTTGTCAGCCACAAATGGTAAATATGAGCTATCTTTTTTTTTTCTCCAGTCTATCTGAAATGCTATTTAACTCATGTTGTTTATCTTGAAATGTTGTGACTTTTTTCTCATTTAGGGTCATGAACATGCATACACAGTTTCAACACGCTGATGTGTTGTGAAATGTAAATTAAACGTTTGTGATGTTCACGGGTCAATCTGACCCACATAGGCAGCCATTCAAAAGTCAAAACTGTACAGACACAAAATAAGAACAAATTCCTTTGTTGTATGTCAGAGCTCCTCGACTCTAGTCCGGAAGTGCCTCCTAGTGTCAGTGTCTTGATGAGTTTAACAACTTTTTAATTTCAAAGTTTGTGCAAACAAAACTGTTTAGCCTTTTAACTGTAAGTCCCACTTTTTGAGCATAGACATAAAAATGACTTTTCCAGCTAAAATTGTTATAAAACTTTAATACTTTGGAGCCCAGACTTAAGACTGGTATATTTTTAAAGGTGAAACATCACAGATTATAGTAAAAAAAAAAGTAAAAAAAAAAAATGTAAAAAAAAAAAAAAAAATATATATATATATATATATATATATATATATATATATAAATTTTACAAAACATGTTTACCTCCAAATCTTCAAGAAAATCAAAGCCAATCATCTGAAGAAGTTTTGTGAGATATTTTATGTTGATATCTCAAAAAATGAACTTTTAAATACGATTTTGTGGATGCAGTACCAAACTTTTCCACTAGATGATATATAGGAACTCTTGATTTCCATGTTAAAGTGTTCTATATAGACCATATATTTTCATAATATTCTAAATATTTATGATGTAGACATCCTATTCAAAAATAGTTTAGGCAGCAACTTTAATATTTTATGTGAATTCAATCTCTAAAACACATAAAAACATACGTATAGAATAAGAGTGTGTTAGGCACCATATCACAAATAGAGAATCTATCGAAATTTATCTATTGCTCTGTCTTTTTTTTTTTTTTTTTTAAACAGTCAATAAATATGAAAAGTAGAGTTTAAAACCTTTCAAAGGATATATAGTTTGTCGATATCACTTTATGTTTAGAACAAGATATTATCATTAAAAAATATAATTGCATACATCCCACAGGTGTGGGGGAGGGGCAGTCAAAAATAGTGGTTGAAAACATTTTTATAAATCTTAAATTCAGATATTCATTTTTTGTAATGTGTGAAAATTATTGATATTAAAAGTTAATTGATTGTACTTTTTTTTCATCATAATTTTTGTGGAATTCATTGAATCCAATACGGGTCAATTTGACACGGACGATACAGGAAGTCACCTGTTTTTGAAGAGTACATGAGGGTTAAAAAAGAAAACATTCATGCTGTTTCAAAGTGCAGCTTCTACCACACCTGAGCTAGATTTTAAATGATCTAAAATATCCTGTTGTGATAAGATAGTGTTCTTATATTTTCCCGTTTAAATGCAAATGCCCACAGTGCTTTGTTTTCCTTGAGCCTCCATGTGGCTATTTTTATTATTAACCTTCAAATGGTCCTCATTTCATGTCAAAATTGATAGAGTAATTATATATATATATATATATATATATATACTGTATACATTATTTAATCATACAAACAATAATATTTTTATTTATTTAATTATTTTCCTAATTCCTCACCTACACCATTAGCTTGCATGTGAAATATTACATTTTCATGAAAAAAATCACTTAAATGATGATCTAAATTTTATGTAAGTTGTTTCTGGATGTTGATCTGGGTGTTTGGTGTAGAATTCTGCCATTTGGGTTTTTTTTGGGGAAAAAAGTGTAATGACCGTATATATCCAGCAGAGGCCCATAGAGAGCCATTCATTTTTCTGGAAGTGGCCAACTGCTCCTCTCACAACTTTTCTAATATACATTTTGTAAATATATATTGAAAAATTATAAAATACATTAAAAACAGTATTTTTCTCAAAGGTTAGAATTTGTTTTTGTTGTTTGAAGTATTTTGAAGTGCCTACTTTTGCAATAATGCCACAAAAATTTGCAGAAACTTTTTGCAGAAAGTTGTTGCTAAAACTTGATTGCAGGCACATTTTCATATATTTTCAATCTAAATAGTAAAATCAAAATCATTTTGTTTTACTTAAATGTAAATAAAACCCACAATAAACACCAAAAAATAAAAAAAATAAAATAAAATAAAAATAAAAAAATAAAATAAAATAAAAACAACTGCTTGTTTGAGAGAGAGTGTGTGTGTGTGTGTACGTGTGCATGTACATGTGAGTGAGCATGTCTTTTATACATTACATTTGTGCTTTAGTACCAGGACTTCATTTCTGTGCAGAAATTTTTAGATTTCTTGTTTTTGTGTTTTGACAAATTAAAATATTCTAATTTCCCATTCATTCCCATTTGATTTCAGTGTGGGGTCATATTGTCCCCAAAGACAAGATTTTGTAAAAAAAAAAAAAAAAAAAAAACTACCTTCAGAACAACCGAATCAAGCCCAGTTTATTTTATTTTATTTTATTTTATTTTATTTTATTTTATTTTATTTTATTTTATTTTATTTTATTTTATTTTTTAATGTAAATATAGATACAAAATGTAGAAAAGTCACAAAATCTTATTCCACTGGGATGAAGGGAACCATTATTATTATAATTTTTTTTTAACCAAGTAAAAGTTGATTAGGGTCTTATTGACCCCAGGGACAGATTGAGGGGCAATTAATCATTAACTACATTCAAATAAAAACAAATTATATCAGATGGATATATATATATATATATATATATATATATACAGTGAGGAAAATAAGTATTTGAACACCCTGCTATTTTGCAAGTTCTCCCACTTAGAAATCATGGAGGGGTCTGAAATTGTCATCGTAGGTGCTTGTCCACTGTGAGAGACATAATCTAAAAAAAAAAATCCAGAAATCACAATGTATGATTTTTTAACTATTTATTTGTATGATACAGCTGCAAATAAGTATTTGAACACCTGAGAAAATCAATGTTAATATTTGGTACAGTAGCCTTTGTTTGCAATTACAGAGGTCAAACGTTTCCTGTAGTTTTTCACCAGGTTTGCACACACTGCAGGAGGGATTTTGGCCCACTCCTCCACACAGATCTTCTCTAGATCAGTCAGGTTTCTGGCCTGTCGCTGAGAAACACGGAGTTTGAGCTCCTCCAAAGATTCTCTATTGGGTTTAGGTCTGGAGACTGGCTAGGCCACGCCAGAACCTTGATATGCTTCTTACAGAGCCACTCCTTGGTTATCCTGGCTGTGTGCTTGGTCATTGTCATGTTGGAAGACCCAGCCTCGACCCATCTTCAATGCTCTAACTGAGGGAAGGAGGTTGTTCCCCAAAATCTCGCAATACATGGCCCCGGTCATCCTCTCCTTAATACAGTGCAGTCGCCCTGTCCCATGTGCAGAAAAACACCCCAAAGCATGATGCTACCACCCCATGCTTCACAGTAGGGATGGTGTTCTTGGGATGGTACTCATCATTCTTCTTCCTCCTAACATGTTTAGTGGAATTATGACCAAAAAGTTCTATTTTGGTCTCATCTGAGCACATGACTTTCTCCCATGACTCCTCTGGATCATCCAAATGGTCATTGGCAAACTTAAGTCGGGCCTGGACATGTGCTGGTTTAAGCAGGGGAACCTTCCATGCCATGCATGATTTCAAACCATGACGTCTTAGTGTATTACCAACAGTAACCTTGGAAACGGTGGTCCCAGCTCTTTTCAGGTCATTGACCAGCTCCTCCCGTTTAGTTCTGGGCTGATTTCTCACCTTTCTTAGGATCATTGAGACCCCACGAGGTGAGATCTTGCATGGAGCCCCAGTCCGAGGGAGATTGACAGTCATGTTTAGCTTCTTCCATTTTCTAATGATTGCTCCAACAGTGGACCTTTTTTCACCAAGCTGCTTGGCAATTTCCCCGTAGCCCTTTCCAGCCTTGTGGAGGTGTACAATTTTGTCTCTAGTGTCTTTGGCCAGCTCTTTGGTCTTGGCCATGTTAGTAGTTGGATTCTTACTGATTGTATGGGGTGGACAGGTGTCTTTATGCAGCTAACGACCTCAAACAGGTGCATCTAATTTAGGATAATAAATGGAGTGGAGGTGGACATTTTAAAGGCAGACTAACAGGTCTTTGAGGGTCAGAATTCTAGCTGATAGACAGGTGTTCAAATACTTATTTGCAGCTGTATCATACAAATAAATAGTTAAAAAATCATACATTGTGATTTCTGGATTTTTTTTTTAGATTATGTCTCTCAGAGTGGACATGCACCTACGATGACAATTTCAGACCCCTCCATGATTTCTAAGTGGGAGAACTTGCAAAATATCAGGGTGTTCAAATACTTATTTTCCTCACTGTATATATATACAGAATCTCATTTGTTAGCCATAAGAGACTAATAGTCATGATTTTGTGATCTTTGTCTTGAGGCCACATGTGAGTCATGGTTTTGATCTGGATCTCAGTCCATTTCCAGCTGTTTTATCTTAATTTCTCTTCTATTCTCTAAATTTTAGTTTGTGGATATTTATCTCCAATTTGGTGTTGTTGAGATACAAGACAATCAAACAGATGAGTAGTAAAGAAGTTTTATTTGAAGATTAGAGACAGGTGGACAACATCTTCATCTTTATTATCCTCATCTGTTTTTGCACATTCACTACTAAAATTTTGCTAGACTTGCTGAATCATGCACATGACAGGCACTATTACACACAGAGATGTGCATGAAGAAGTAAAGATCTCAGAGAGATTGTAAAGAATATATAATTAAAGTTAAATTAAAGAAAAAAAATGTAAATGTATTTTTAATAGTATGCTTAATGAATGTAAAAACGGACTGGTGCACCACAATATGTGAGGCAGTATTCTCCATCCTACAGAGTCTCATAATGACAGACAGGTCAATTTTATATGAACTTCAGGTGGACTTTTTTTTGAGAAACATATTGCTCAAATATAATTGGAGATTGTAATTTGGCTTTTTAAAGCACAACAAAAATGCAATGTTATAAATCTATTGCCACTGTGTTCATGTTCACAGCTGTGCTTCACTGGTAGACATTGGACTGTATCAAGCAGTGGTTGCCAAATTTACAGCACATGTGAAGAAAAAAAAAAAAAAAAAAAGTTAAAAGCCACTGCACTTTTTTTTTACAGAAAAAGACAGAAAAGAAGAGGTGAACAAATGATTAGCAAAATATTGTAAAGTTTTGTCAGGCTCTATTCAGCCTATCGTCTATACATTAATTATGCCCTCATCATAATGTACAGGCCATTCTCGATCACACCCCAAAACAATGTAACGTGTGGACTTCTTCCCTCTATATTTACAATTTGGGTGTCTCTGCCCACTTTGTAATTTACACGTGACCAAAGGAAAAGGCTGATTGCTCTTAAACAGATTATTGCCCTTTGGAGTTCCTCCTCTGCCACAAACTGCTTTAATATCATTTTTATTTGCTTGTATGAATGTATTGACTTCTTTGCAGGCATTTGCAGTTCCAGAGGCAGTGATGTCTCTCTTTCTGATTTCTTTGTCACAAGCTTGCGCGCTCACATGAGGACCCAAATGTTGATTGAGGAATTTTTGATAACGGGGCTTTATATCATCTGGTTGACCATAAACAGTGAAAGAAGCAGCCAAGACCAGCAGCAGAATCACAGCAGACGGATGGATCTCCATGACCTGGTGAACAACACACACATCAAAACACCTTCTACTGACATCTGACTTATAAAAGCAGTTTGTTTTTACTTTCATATATCTTAGTTACTTTACTTTAACCCAGCTGTGCAACAATCTATTAAAGTGTTTTGACTGTACATTTTTTTCCATCTGCACCAAAACAAGTTTCTTGTATATACTTGCTGAGTAAAGTTATAAAGTTCTTACCTTGTTGTTCTAAGTAAATGAATACGTTGTTCTAACAGTTGCCTTCTTTTGCCTGGAGGCTTTGCATTAAGTTGTTCAGATAGTCTCGATGCTAGCAGTCATCAACTGTGGTGTGGAGCAGTCGCAGCGCAGGATCCCTGGAGAATGATCAAGCTGATACAGAGAGCCAGTCAGCTACCATAACAATCTCAACTTTATTAAGGAAGATGTGTCATATTTATGTTCATACAGCAACATATAGGATGTCCTGGGCATCCAATCAAAGTCCTCAGAGGTCAAACAATACCCTATATGGATGTCAAGAAGTATAACAAGTAAGATGTGCAAGCGAGCATCTCTGTGTTTTTGCACTTATTCCTCATTTTTGTGTGGGTATACAGCGTCCAAGGTCTAGTTCTTATTTTGTCTGTAGGTATGTCTGTGCTGTGCACATAACTGCAGGAAATTACCCAAGGGATGTTTGCACAAGAATAATCAAAAGTGAAGGACAAGAAAAAAGGAATATCAACATTATGATGCAGTGCTTCACTTTTGATGGAAATCGTTAAGGCTTAAGGTTTTTTAAAAGAACAGTACCTTTCAAATAATGGCAATACAAAATCTTCAATTCATAATTTAATACTGTGGTCTATAATGAACAGCAAAGCTTGTCTCAATCATTCCTTCCAAATACTGCAATACACATGGCCCCAAACAAATGATTAGCAGAATTATCAACACAGGTATAACCTACCTGGTCTCATGGCATTGCTACCTAACAGCATATTGAAATACGTGGCCCAATTAGAAAACCATTGTCTCATGGCTTTACCCCAATCATATGCATCTGGTGGATCCACAATAATGTCTCACATGTGATTGATCAAGTCTGAAATATTGTTGTACTAGTTTGGAATCAAGAAACAGCAAAACATGATTGAATATTTTACATTTCCAGTAGCTGTCAAAAGGTCCATTCTGCTCTGAATTGCCGCACTTACTTTCAACTCATTATTTACAATAGAATCAGTTACTCTTACATCATTGCCAGTCCGTTGATCTTTTGCAAAGCAGACTCTGACCTTTCAAACGGAAACATGCAATGTTTTCTGTGTCTCAGTCTTGCTTTCAAAACTTGAATCAGGCGCTTTATGCTTTAGATGCATGATCTGAAAGAGATACAGCACAAACTGACACTATTTTGCGATTGCACATAATTTAATGTTGAAGAAAAGAATGAATGTCTAATGATTATCCAATATATATATATATATATATATATAAAAACTTTACAGCACTTTCTTGAAGGCTGTAACACTAATGATGTCCACCAGAGGGAGCCACAGGATAACAAATCCTTGTTTAATGTAAGAATACAAAGCACAGCAAGGATGCTAGATTATATCCAATACAAGCGCTTTCACCGTGCATGCTATGTAATAAACCTAATACAATATAAGTATGATTAGTAACGGAGTACTATCATGGGAAATAGCATCTGAACAATAAGAGTAGCAGTCTGTTGGCTAAATCAATATAACTTTTAATTATGTTATTATCAGTGAATAAAACATAGCAAAACTAGATATAGTTTTGATATAAACAATATACCAAGATCTTGAAAAATAACCAAAAACAAACCATTAAGCCAGGGGTAATTTATATATTACCCCTGGTTTAATGGTTTGTTTTTGGCTATTTTGGTTGTGCACAGCGTATAAGATTTTAAGGATTTGACATTGCTGGAAGAGGATATAGTATCCAAATAACATTTCAGGTCTTTACAAAAAAAATTAAATTGAGGTTTAACAGACAAAAATTTGCATTTATGTATAAAAAAAAAAAAAACTTAGCTAGGAAAATAAATAGATTTATTTATTTAAAAAAAAAAAAAAAAACTTGTCTTGTACATTCTTGCGAGAGTAATAAAAACCAAATAAGACATCCTTAAATAAGACAACCAAAGAAAAATGTTCTAATATAGAGGCACGTACAAATATACCTAATTACTTCCAAAAAGTAGCTACATGGACACAATCCCAAAAAAGATGACAGAGACTCATCTCAGGGGATCCATCTCATTATAAACATTTGATTTTTTTAAGATAAAGTTAAAATTGTTGTAGTAACTTAAAATATATCTCTTTAACCTAGTAATTAAATATGAGTTAGGTAAGGACCTCACTTTCTTCCAAGGAATACCTTCAAAGGAATTACTTTAATAAGATATTACAGCTGCCTAATCTTTCTATTCCTGAGAGAGGGACCGGACAAAAAAGCAAATCTTCCCTACTGCTGTTTCACAGGGATGTGTTTTGTGAAGCTCCAAAACTTTTGTGAATCAATTGTTTCCAAACAGTGGTTCGGAGCGCGTATATCAACCTGCCAAAGTCACGTGACTTCAGCAAACGAGGTTTCATTACATCATAACTGTTATGAAACGTTTCGAAATGTCAATATTTCGCCGCTGGGGGGCGATCTCTGTGAACCCGTGACTCATGCGAGTTCATTGAGATCGCCCCCCAGCAGCGAACCATTAAACCAGCGTCTATATAGATTTTACCTGATCTCGGATCAGTTTCATCAGTTTGTAGACATTCAAAAAGAGACATTTGTGTAATTAAAAGGATGAGAAGTAGTTAATGGTCTCTACTGGCCTCTATATACAAGCTGTCCGTAAAACAAAAAGCAATCCCTGTAAATTCATTTTAAATATTTTTAACCATATTTTACATACAGGTATTTTATTATTTTTATTGCATTTATATATTATTCAATGAAACATTTGCAATGGGGTTTTAAAAGCTGTTTTTATGCATGTTTTAGCCTGAGTTTTTGTTGCATTTACACACGACCAGCAGGCGTCAGTAGCGTGTGGTGTTTCGAGCGCTTCGAAACAGTGAATCATTTTGCGAAGCAATTGGTTCAATTGATTCGAAGCTTCAAAAAGATTCATTTCACTGCAGGTGACTGAGAAGCCACGCCCTATCAAATAATCGAAAGCTAAACAACCAAGTTGTGTTTTCTTGTTTTTGACACAAACTTCGGATATTTGGCGTCGTGTGAATTCGTGAACTTTCTATTTCATTATTGGTTCGGAGGCGTTGGCTTATATGTGGACCAAAATGGGCAGAAAATCCAGAAAATCGCCACTAATTTTTAAAAAGTGTTGAAAATGAAAGTCTTTCGTTTGCTCATATTGTGTATATTATTCGTTCCTGGTAAGTCGTTTAAATATATATTTCCGTAAACGATAATAGCTAAACTGGCTTAGTTTCATTTTGTGCCAGGTCTAATTAAAGCTGCGCAGACCGTAACTTGTGTTCATAACTTACAAAAGTTACATAATAAGTGAGTAAGCCTACATCATGAATTAATTTCCAAACCGTATTTTTGGCTTATTCTGAATCAATACGGTACACCTATGATAAGTGTTTATATTCGGACTATTTCAGACTGGTTCTGGTTCTGTTCTTCCGCAAAACTCATGCAGTTATGTTTATTAACCGCTAGAGGGCCACAAGTTATGACTGCAGCTTTAACTAGACATAAATGTATTAGTCACTGCTGTTTGAAGTAACTGATGTCTGACATAGCTAGTGTTATTATAGTTATGACTCACGAGTGTTATATTAGGCCTATGAGTCATTAGTGGGATCATCTATGAGGCTCATGTATGTTTGTCTGATGAGTGAATGTGTAAATCTATGGTGTTCTTCTGCTGTTTGTTTGTTTGCATGTATTACATTATGAGTCTAGACATATTTCTCTACATATAATCATTATTATATTTAGAAAAAAAAGTACAGCACTGTCCTTTTGTATATTCTTATTCCTCTCTTCCAGCAGTGATTTATAATTAGGCTATTTGTTAATTTCTTTTTCAGGTAATGATGATGATGATGATAAATATGAAGTGTTATTGATGGAGGGAGATTCAGTCACTCTACACACAGATGTTAAAACAAACCAACAAGACAGAATGACATGGTATTTTAATGACATCCGCATTGCTCAAATCCGTGGAAATCAGAGTAAGATCTGCACAGATGATCAGTGTAAAGAGGGATTCAGAGACAGACTGAAGCTGGACAGTCAGACAGGTGATCTGACCATCACAAACACCAGAACTACAGACGCTGGAGTTTTCCAACTTCACGCAATCAGCAGAAGAATCATTCAAAAGATCTTCGATGTTAGTGTTCGTGGTGAGTCATGTAACATTTTAAAGCATGTTAAATAAGCCTGTTATTTTTTCATTGTTTCTTTGCTATTTTTTTGGGGTCCAAGCACCAAAAGTTTGTTCTAAATTACTTTGTGTGTGTGTTCATTGTTTTTTGCTCTAAAAGTGTGTGGGCATCAGAGACTGTAAATCACTTGGCAAGAGGGTCCCAAGTGTACTCATTCACACATCTGTTTTTGGACTGTAGTTGTTTAGTTTCCAAAAAAGATCCTGCAGTCAGCTGTTGGTTTTTGTTTCAGCTGTGTCTGGTGCAAAAACGGATAAAACAAAGACCAAGTCAGCGATGGAGGGAAAATCTGTCACTTTAGATCCTGGTCTAGAAAAAAATCCAAACGATTCGATGATATGGTTTTTTGATGACAATCTCATCGCCGAAATCACTGGAGATCAGAGTGAGATCTGTACAGATGTTCAGTGTGATGAGAGATTCAGAGACAGACTGAAGCTGGACAATCAGACTGGATCTCTGACCATCATGAACATCAACTCCACAGACGCTGGACTTTATACACTACAGAACAACAGCCGCATCCACCCTCATCACAGTATCATCAGTATTAGACGATTCAGCATTACAGTCACTGGTGAGTGTACTTTAATCAGTCTGTGCACTTTGTTGAGGGCGATTTGCGATAACAGCGCTGCTCAGTGCATTTGTTGGCTGCGTTTTATGCCATTGATAAGCCATCGATAAATGGCCCACTGCTCCGGGTGTGTGTTCACGGTGTGTGTGTGTGCACTTTGGATGGGTTAAATGCAGAGCACGATACTTGGCCGTATGTTACGTCACTTTCACTTTCACTTTCACTTTAGAGACATCTGTGAAAACAATTTTTCAAATAGACATTATCCTTATTAACAAACTGCTACATTCTCGCCTAAAAAACTCTTAAAACTACAATCGGTGACACAATGACAGTAGTAGTTCTAAAATGACAATGCGTTTGGGTGTCCACCTTGACACTCGCTGTGAGAAATACTGAAGCAGAGTGATACAAATGGTAAAAGTGGTTCCTGTGGAGATATTGGGTCAATATCTCATGCATGAAAAGACCCCTCAGCTAATCAGATTCGAGGACTAGAAAGAACTGTTGTATATATGATATACTATAATAGAATATAACATAGTTTGAAATTAGATTGAGATAATCTATCACCTTTACAAGTATGTCAAAGTGATACAATTTTCATACATGAAACAAACACGCTTATAATAAATTTAATGTTAAGAACATGGATGGTGCTTGTCTTTTATTTCTTAATTATTTTAAATCATTGTGAAAGTCAAAGTGCTGAGGATTTTTTTTTCAGCAAAAGATCTATTTTTATGCATTGTTTTATTTTTTCATTGAAAATCACAATGTGTTTCTGCTGATTTATTAATACAATGGTCAATCAAAGGTGAAGTATGAAAAAGTATGTTAGTATGAAATCCTCTAAAAATGCTCAATAAATAAAGTGCAGGTACAATGTATACAAACCAAAGGCATATGGTTTCACTGCCAAAAAGCAGGAGTGAAAGGCTCTCAGCTTTTGAACAAGAATGTTCCTTTTCGTCTGTTTTCAAATTTAATTTACTGTGTATTTCTTCTTCAGGTGTGTCTGGTGTTGAGACAGATGGAGTGTCAGTGTCAGTGATGGAGGGAGATTCAGTCACTCTACACACTGATGTTCAAATTAACCAACAGTACACAATGAAATGGTATTTGAATGACTTTCGAATCGCTCAAATCATTGGAAATCAGAGTAAGATCTGTACAGATGTTCAGTGTAAAGAGATTTTCAGAGACAGACTGGAGCTGGATCATCAGACTGGATCTCTGACCATCATGAACACCAGAACCACAGACTCTGGAGATTATAAACTACTGATAAGCAGCATAAAAATCATTCAAAAGATATTCCATGTTTCTGTTTATGGTGAGTCATTTAACATTTAATAGCAGGTTAAATATGCTTGAATCACAACATTATTATTGTTTATTATATAGTGACTAGGGGTGTGCGATAATGACAGATATCTCAATATTTTCTGGAATTTTGTTGATAACAATAATTAGACAATATTTTGCAGAGTGTTATTGTGATGGTTCAATAGCACGCTCCGCAAAATATTGTGCAGGTTTAGGACTGCCGTGGACAGCTGTCCAAAGCTTTTGATATTTTTCATATTCTGTGAGGTGATTAGTTTGAAGGAGTTTAACTTTTAAGTTAGAAATTAAGGAATAACTTGAGTTATTAAGAGTCATTCAAATTAAGGAAAAACATATTTTAAATATAAACTGAAGATCGCCAGTAGGTGGTAGCAAATTACTGCGTGTTACTCTTTGTGTTATATTAACTGAATCAGATCTTGACTTATCTTCCACTTATCTTGAATTTTGGTTGAATTCTAAATGTATTTTAATAGACTAAATTACACAATGAAAGCATGCACTCTCTGGGTGTTTTTGTTTGGTTTTGTTATATATTTGTTAATGTCAAATCACGTATAGTTTAAACAACAATTACGATATTATTGTTGATACATATCACATACCCCTAGTAGTGACATTCAAATATATTATCTTTAGATGTATATTACTTATTCTCCTGTATTTTAAATAACATAAAGACATATAATTTCTTCATAACATTTACCAATAAACGAAGAAATATTGCTTTTCAGAGTGTAAGCCAAGAAAGTGCATAAATACAGTTCTCTCATGGAAATGATGGTGTTTCTTTCATCAATATAGAGCTACAATCAATGTTTGTTTTTAAATTTAATTTACTGTGTATTTCTTCTTCAGGTGTGTCTGGTGTTGATACAGGTGAAGAGTCAGTGATGGAGGGAGATTCAGTCACTCTACACACTGATGTTCAGATTAACCAACAGGACACAATGAAATGGTATTTGAATGACTTTCGAATCGCTCAAATCACTGGAGATCAGAGTGAGATCTGTACAGATGATCAGTGTGATGAGAGATTCAGAGACAGACTGAAGCTGGATCATCAGACTGGATCTCTGACCATCACAAACACCAGAACCACAGACTCTGGACATTATAAACTAAAGATCGTCCGCAGAATCCGCCGTCGTCACAGCATCAGCATCATCCGCATAAAGAGATTCAGCATTACTGTCATTGGTGAGTGTTATTTTCATTTCAGTTTCGTGTAATAGTCAGTTGTCCTCTTAATGCTGCTGCATTATGTTGAGCTCTCAGCGGTGATGCTGCTTTAGAAGCTGTTCTTAAAAAGAACACCAGATGGCGCCATTAATCAGTTGAATCAATATCATACAGTTGATGACCTATGTAGAGGGATGTAAATATTAGAAAAAGAAAACAGTAACCTTGATTATCAGTTGATCTCTTGTAATAATGACTGTCTGTCTTTATCATTACAGATTCAAGTCTGCCTTTAGGAGTTCTAACAGGAATATGTGCTGCTGCTGCTGTTGTTGTGCTGGTGGTTGTAACTGTAGTTTGTGTAAAGTGCTGGTGCTGCAGTAGAGGCCATAAGAACAATGTAGTTAATGATGTATTGTAACCAGTGTTGGGGGTAACGCATTACAAGTAACGCGAGTTACGTAATCAGATTACTTTTTTCAAGTAACTAGTAAAGTAATGCATTACTTTTTAATTTACACCAAAATATCTGAGTTACTTTTTCAAAAAAGTAACGCCAGTCACTTTGTTTTCCCATTTATTGACTGACAAGTCTCCTGTCCCCATGTTCGGAGAAATCGGAAGTACAGAGGCGTTGTGTGCACTGTGTGAACATGATGTTCCTGTAGTTCTAGACTATATGTGAATGTGCATTAATTCATCCCACTCAAAAAAAAAAAATAGATTTATTCAAAATGTATTCATCAAAATGAATTAAAACAGTGAAATGCAAACTCAGAATATGACGCAAACCTGCAATAATTGAATATGTTAAATAACACAAATGTATCTAATCTCATTTTATTAACCAATGTCTTTGATGCTGACCTTTGATGATCCAGTTTAACCATACTAATAAGCAAAAATGACTTTAGATGAACTAACAATTGTGCTTCATTGTTTTTTTTTTATTGCTGAAGAGTGTTGAACCTTCTTCTCCTGCGTTCTACTGTACAGACGTGAATTTACTTTTCCTCATTACACTTTTTGGTGTGAAAGGGCTTTTATATTTGCTATAAATAGAAATTCTTATTTTAAAAACAATCAAGCCCTGCTCATATTTATAAAGTAACGCAAAAGTAATGTAACGCAATTAGTTACTTTTTTAGGGAGTAACGCAATATTGTAATGCATTACTTTTAAAAGTAACTTTCCCCAACACTGATTGTAACATATACTGTGTAAAATTTCTGTCTAAATTAACAGTGGTGTGAATTCATTTTTGTATCTGCAGGATGTTATGTCCCCGCTTTAGTGTCATGGTGTAACATAAATGTACACCGTTAAAGCGTTATCATCACTGTGTGATGGAGATGATTGATCTTAAATCAATGATCTTAAAATTGTAAGGGCATAAAAAGTCTTAAATGGTACAAGAATGTTTTCAATTGAATGTTTTCTCTTTCACTTTTTATTTCACCTTCAGAAAAATCTTAATTACGATTTCAAGAGGTTCTAAATTTGAGGAACAGGAACCGTGATATGGTTTAATGCGAGTAAATTTTAAAAGGCTATGATTTCTTTGAAATGCACAGTATTCATTCAAAGTCAAAACACAGCGCATTTATGTGAATGTATCAAGGGGAATTGAATTGTCTTCAGAAAAGTATTAATAGCCTTTTTATTTTATCTTATATCTATAATGCCTAGTATCGTTTAGTAACGTTCCCAGGGAAGTCGCTATATTTCCGCCATTGCAAAAGTGCCTCCTGCTGTCAGAGAATGAATTTGCATTTTCAATCAGCCCGTCTGCTGTTTCTGTTCAGAACAGTGTGAAAATCAACCCATACTTTTACGCAGTTGTAAATGTAAACCAGTGAATCAACAATAAGCTGCTAATGCATTATAAAAATCTGAACAATTAAGACACTTAAGATATATTTATGTTTTAATTTTATATAATAATTGGTATTTTTGATTCATCCCTTTTCTTAAAAAGTTTAGCACTTTAGAAAGCTCTTTGTCTTTATGAAAACCTGTATCTGATTTTTTTGTTGTTGTTGTTGTTGCAGTCATTTTACAGTTTAATAAGCTCATACGGTATTCATTTTAATTGTGCAGGTCTTAAAAAAGCCTTAAATTTTATTTTAAAAATCCAGAAAATATGTTTTTCGCATGAATACTCTGCTTTGCCAGGTCCAGTGTTTTGGTAGCACCAGGGTTATTAAAGTAGACTATATAACCAAAACTAAAATTACTTCATTATTTGAAATAAAATAAATGTTAACTAAAAAAATTAATAAATAAATAATCACCTCGCTGCCAAAGCAACATTTGTCATTTTCATTGAGTTTAATTTGAATGTACTCATTGTAAATTGGTACTCATTGTAAATAGCCTCAATATAAGTACATGATAAAGCATATTATTGTGATGTAAATGTTTAAGAAAATTCATTAAAATTTTTAGAGTGAGTTTCTAAAATAGTGTCATTTACACATATACAGCATTTTAGAATATTACATCATAACTAACTGGACAATGATGTTTTAATTTTACAAACGTTTTGTTTTGTTGTTTGTTTGTTTTTTAGTAAGCTGCTTAAATATTGTAAATGATCAATGTGTGAGACATTTATATTTCTTGTTTTCTTTTTTACTTTATATGTTTTCTGGAATTTCCTGATTATTTGCACTGCTGGTCAAATGTTTGAAGTATTTTTATTTTTTATTTTTAAGATTTCTGTTCTGATCATCAAGGCTGTGATTATTTGATGAAAAATAACAGTAAAAACAGTATTATTGTGAAATATTATTACAATTTAAAATGACCGTTTTCTATGTGAATATATTGTAAAATTAAATTAAAAGCTTCATCAGCATTACGCCGGTCTTCAGTGTCACATGATCCTTCAGAAGTCATTCTAATAAGCCGACCACTTCCAAAACTCATCCACAGACTCAGACTCGGTACGAGTTTCCTCTCTTCTCATGGTGACAGGTGTATAGTCCACATGCTCTTCCTCTGTATCTTTCTTATTCTGTAAAACAAAACAACAAAAAAAAGAAAATCATATCTAAATCATATTTAAAATCAATATATTTTAAATAAAAAAGTGACAAATTCAAAATCACTTGTAGTGTGTGTGTTTGTGTGAAAAATATGAATAAGATTTATTTATGTATTTATTTAGAAAGAAGTCACTTATACTGAATGCTGGATTCATTTGATAAACAGTACCAAACTGTAATATTGTGACATATTATTACAATTTAATATAACTTTCTGCTTGAATATTTTGTAAAATGTAATACATTCCTGTGATCATAGCTGAATTTTCAGCATAATTATTCCAGTCTTCAGTGTTACATGGTCCTTTTACATGGTAGTTTGTCCACAAAAAATAAGAAACAGCACAACTGTTTTAAACATTGATGACATTAAGACACGTTTCTTGAGAAGCAAATCACCAAATGGCTGATGAAAATTCAGCTTTGCATCAGAAATAAATCACATTTTACAATATATTAAAATATAGATTGTTGCAAAGAAGCTTTACATTAATAAAACGGTAAATAACGATTCAGTGATGCAAACAGAGATCACTTTTTATCAGGTCTTCTTCATTTACTTACACTCATTTACAATTCTTTACACTCAGTTTCAAAATTGAAACTCCATTCTATAAAATGACAGGCTATAAAACTCCGAACAAAATTCAAATAGCATATTTTGTATTGTCTTTTTTATGTTAGTAAGTGATGTTAATGATGAAAAACTAGTTATTATAAAGGGAACAGTCTTCGTGTGCTTTTGTAAATCGGTGCCAACATCTGACAGAAAACGTCTTAGAGACATATTGCAGATAATTCATCTTGCAGATGGAAATGCCCTTTTTGTCAAATATGACCGTTTTGAATTGAAAATGTAAAGTTTTTTTGGTGAAAACGGATACAAAACAAGACTCAGAAGTATTTCTAATCCTAGTGGACGACATTGGTAATACAGCCTTCATCTGTCAGTTGAAATGGATGATTAGCACTCATCAGAGGAAGTGAAACTTGAAACTTGGTATTTTTCCTCTGAATGTTTTTTTGTTCACAAGATATAGGAATGTTATGGGCAACACTCAACAAATATATTGAATTGTACTGGAATATTTAATTAATTATAAAATTATAAAATAACATTTGGCCTAATAAAAAAGGAGGCTTTTATAATTATCGGATATTGTGCTGGTGTGAGTGATGGATTATTACAGACAAGAACACAAGCGCACACTGATCGAAATCTGATTTACTGCTGAAATCATACAGACACACGACAGGAGTAAATGATCTTACCGATTTATGTGCATTTCTTTTGTAGAACACTGGCTCAGTGTAAGTAACCTCATCATCACGAGTCTCAACTGTTTCAACAGCAATAATAGATAGATTAAAACAACAAAACGCAGTCTCATCTAGATCTAGGGCTGTTAAAGCTGAAGTGTTAGTGTAAACAATTAGTTAAATGTTTAACACTGTGGTTTTTAAAAACGATATTTACAAATTTAATTTGACATTTTAACTTTTTTTTCTCTCACAAATCTCTAGCAAAGTATGTTTATGCTTAAATGTGAAGTGACATTACTTACAAATAATTTGTAAATCAAACCCAGATGCTTAACACAAGTGAAGTCATTTGCATTCTTTGCATGATGAAATGTTTTTAGTGGAACATAATATGCTCATCATTCATAGAGATGAACACCAGTGCATCTTTACACAGGTAAGATTATGTTTGTAAAGTGTGGGGAAAGTTGTATTATTAAATTCATGCAAATTTGCATTCCTCTGTTTCCAGTGATGCAGTTTGTGAAATGCAGAATCTGTTTTTGTGCTAATGAGACGAGTAAAGATAGCTGCCCAGTGCCATTATATAGATATAGATATGTATTCTGACATGAGTGTAAACCATAGGAATCACCAAACCCGATAACTGTACATTATTTATTTATTTTTTCAATTTCTTTTTATAAAAAGTAACTAGACGATGTTAGCTACAAGAATTATGCAATAATTGTGATTAAATGGTAATCAGGGCAATAAATTAATCAAAATATTTAGAGAATACTTTTAAAGTAGTGTTTTCTTTGTAATACTTGCCTTCTTGATCAGTTTTTCTATATTTCTTGTAGATCCAGAAGATCACGACTGCGGTGACAATCAACAGAGATACAGCAACAGGAATAGAGATCACCGCTAAATAAGATAACGGTAGGCCCTGATCTGTAATGGACAATATTAGCTGTTATTGTACTGAATCTGTTCGTCTGATCTACAAAAATCACTACCATACAATATCACTGCATAACTGTGAGATATCAGCTTAGTAAATTAATGTTAATTTCAACATCAGCATACCTGCACATGGCTGACAGTGCTGTGTAATGTTGAGGTGTCTCGTCTGGTTGCTGATGGGATTGTTGAGCACACAGCTGTAGGTGTTGTTATCCTGATATTCCACCTCCAGAGGTAGAGAGAGACTGATGCTGAGATCAGACACACTGATGCTGGACAATAAACTGTGTCCTTTGTACCAGGAGAGAGTCACATGACCCACATTCACCACCGAACACACCAATGAACAATATGAAGATGATGATGAAAAACAGTCTCTGGTAATGTTCGGAACAGGTAGATGAGCTGGAAAATATGAGAGAATGAGAAGAAAAAATGGCTGTCCACTTTTTCCTCATTTCCATAATTAAATACATAAGAACTCTGGATTACAGCAAGGTGCTTACAATGGCAGTGAATGAGGCAGATCCATAAACATAAAATACTCATTGTTTTAATACTAAAGCCACAAGACATTATGTTAACATGATTTTAGTGTGAAAAATCACTGACTAACCTTCTCTGTGTAAAGTTATATATAATTTTACAACTTTGTCACTTTGATAAGTTTTAGAAACATAAAACCCCTACTGTAAAAATTATAATTTAGACAGCGTCACAGTTCATGCAATACACATTTTAAGAGAACAATTAATGTAAGTGTTTTTATTAAATCATAAGCTTCACATTTTTACTTGTATATGCTCCAAATATAGACACCCTTGACTTCGAAGTGCCTCACCGTAACCATTTATTTATGTATTTATTTTAGGGAGTTTATTTTATTGAATTTTTTTGGAGGAGGACAATTTTGTAAAATTCATTCTTGTATTATTAACATTATTCCAAAAATGTTGCGAACTGAGCTTAACTAGTATCAAATCTAAAATATTATTTTAATAAAATGTGAATGTTTGAAACATGATCTTTACTCACCATAGACAAAAACACTGAATGCTTTTATTGTCAGTTTCGCTCCATGTATCTCTAGTTTATAGAGTCCAGCATGTTGAGTTGTGATGTTTGTGATGGTCAGAGATCCCGTTTGTTTGTTCAGCTTCAGTCTTTCTTTGAATTTCCCATCAAGAACACCATCAAATATGGAGAAGATTCCAGCCCCTCTATTTATTTTAGCTACGATAAACCTTTCAGCTCCAAAATTCCACAGTATTTCATCATCCTCATGTATTTCAGTAACATCAGTGTTTAGAGTGACAGAATCTCCCTCCATCACTGACACTGGATTACCAAACAATATCAACATTATGATGCAGTGCTTCACTTTTGATGGAAATCGTTAAGGCTTAAGGTTTTTTAAAAGAACAGTACCTTTCAAATAATGGCAATACAAAATCTTCAATTCATAATTTAATACTGTGGTCTATAATGAACAGCAAAGCTTGTCTCAATCATTCCTTCCAAATACTGCAATACACATGGCCCCAAACAAATGATTAGCAGAATTATCAACACAGGTATAACCTACCTGGTCTCATGGCATTGCTACCTAACAGCATATTGAAATACGTGGCCCAATTAGAAAACCATTGTCTCATGGCTTTACCCCAATCATATGCATCTGGTGGATCCACAATAATGTCTCACATGTGATTGATCAAGTCTGAAATATTGTTGTACTAGTTTGGAATCAAGAAACAGCAAAACATGATTGAATATTTTACATTTCCAGTAGCTGTCAAAAGGTCCATTCTGCTCTGAATTGCCGCACTTGCTTTCAACTCATTATTTACAATAGAATCAGTTACTCTTACATCATTGCCAGTCCGTTGATCTTTTGCAAAGCAGACTCTGACCTTTCAAACGGAAACATGCAATGTTTTCTGTGTCTCAGTCTTGCTTTCAAAACTTGAATCAGGCGCTTTATGCTTTAGATGCATGATCTGAAAGAGATACAGCACAAACCGACACTATTTTGCAATGGCACATAATTTAATGTTGAAGAAAAGAATGAATGTCTAATGATTATCCAATATATATATATATATATATATATAAACTTTACAGCACTTTCTTGAAGGCTGTAACACTAATTATGTCCACCAGAGGGAGCCACAGGATAACAAATCCTTGTTTAATGTAAGAATACAAAGCACAGCAAGGATGCTAAATTATATCCAATACAAGCGCTTTCACCGTGCATGCTATGTAATAAACCTAATACAATATAAGTATGATTAGTAACGGAGTACTATCATGGGAAATAGCATCTGAACAATAAGAGCAGCAGCCTGTTGGCTAAATCAATGTAACTTTTAGTTATTGTTATTATCAGTGAATAAAACATAACAAAACTAGATATAGTTTTGATATAAACAATATACCAAGATCTTGAAAAATAACCAAAAACAAACCATTAAGCCAGGGGTAATTTATATATTACCCCTGGTTTAATGGTTTGTTTTTGGCTATTTTGGTTGTGCACAGCGTATACGATTTTAAGGATTTGACATTGCTGGAAGAGGATATAGTATCCAAATAACATTTCAGGTCTTTACAAAAAAAATTTAATTGAGGTTTAACAGACAAAAATTTGCATTTATGTATAAAAAAAAAACTTAGCTAGGAAAATAAATAGATTTATTTATTTAAAAAAAAAAAAAAAAAAAACTTGTCTTGTACATTCCTGCGAGAGTAATACAAACCAAATAAGACATCCTTAAATAAGACAACCAAAGAAAAATGTTCTAATATAGAGGCACGTACAAATATACCTAATTACTTCCAAAAAGTAGCTACATGGACACAATCCCTAAAAAGATGACATACAGACTCATCTCAGGGGATCCATCTCATTATAAACATTTGATTTTTTTAAGATAAAGTTAAAATTGGTGTAGTAACTTAAAATATATCTCTTTAACCTAGTAATTAAATATTTGTTAGGTAAGGACCTCACTTTCTTCCAAGGAATACCTTCAAAGGAATGACTTTAATAAGATATTACAGCTGCCTAATCTTTCTATTCCTGAGAGAGGGACTGGACAAAAAAGCAAATCTTCCCTACTGCTGTTTCACAGGGATGTGTTTTGTGAAGCTCCAAAACTTTTGTGAATCAATTGTTTCCAAACAGTGGTTCGGAGCGCGTATATCAACCTGCCAAAGTCACGTGACTTCAGCAAACGAGGCTTCATTACATCATAACTGTTTCGAAACGTTTCGAAATGTCAATATTTCGCCGCTGGGGGGCGATCTCTGTGAACCCGTGACTCATGCGAGTTCATTGAGATCGCCCCCCAGCAGCGAACCATTAAACCAGCGTCTATATAGATTTTACCTGATCTCGGATCAGTTTCATCAATTTGTAGACATTCAAAAAGAGACATTTGTGTAATTAAAAGGATGAGAAGTAGTTAATGGTCTCTACTGGCCTCTATATACAAGCTGTCCGTAAAACAAAAAGCAATCCCTGTAAATTCATTTTAAATATTTTTAACCATATTTTACATACAGGTATTTTATTATTTTTATTGCATTTATATATTATTCAATGAAACATTTGCAATGGGGTTTTAAAAGCTGTTTTTATGCATGTTTTAGCCTGAGTTTTTGTTGCATTTACACACGACCAGCAGGCGTCAGTAGCGTGTGGTGTTTCGAGCGCTTCGAAACAGTGAATCATTTTGCGAAGCAATTGGTTCAATTGATTCGAAGGTTCAAAAAGATTCATTTCACTGCAGGTGACTGAGAAGCCACGCTCTATCAAATAATCGAAAGCTAAACAACCAAGTTGTGTTGTCTTGTTTTTGACACAAACTTCGGATATTTGGCGTCGTGTGAATTCTTGAACTTTCTCTTTCATTCTTGGTTCGGAGGCGTTGGCTATTATGTGGACCAAAATGGGCAGAAAAGCCACAAAATCGCCACTAATTTTTAAAAAGTGTTGAAAATGAAAGTCTTTCGTTTGCTCATATTGTGTATATTATTCGTTCCTGGTAAGTCGTTTAAATATATATTTCCGTAAACGATAATAGCTAAACTGGCTTAGTTTCATTCTGTGCCAGTCTAATTAAAGCTGCGCAGAACGTAACCGTGTTAAAGTTACATAATAAGTGAGTAGGCCTACATCAGGAATTCATTTCCAAACCGTATTTTTGGCTTATCCTGAATCAATACGGTACACCTATGATAAGTGTTTATATTCGGACTATTTCAGACTGGTTCTGGTTCTGTTCTTCCGCAAAACTCATGCAGTTCTGTTTATTAACCGCTAGAGGGCCAAAAGTTACTGACTGCAGCTTTAACTAGACATAAATGTATTAGTCACTGCTGTTTGAAGTAACTGATGTCTGACATAGCTAGTGTTATTATAGTTATGACTCACGATTGTTATAGTAGGCCTATGATTCATTAATGAGGCTCATGTATGTTTGTCTGATGAGTGAATGTGTAAATCTATGGTGTTCTTCTGCTGTTTGTTTGTTTGCATGTATTACATTATGAATCTAGACATATTTCTCTACCTATAATCATTATTATCTTTAGAAAAAAAAAAAGTACAGCACTGTCCTCTTGCAGAGGTGTCAAATCCAGGGTCAGAAAGTAAAAGTCCTGCCATGTGTTTATTCCACCCATGAACTCAGCAGCTGATTTCACCAGAGGAGGAACCAACTCATTCCTTTCAAGTCACAAGCAAGTTTCGAGTCAAATCCCAAGACCTCAACGAGTTGAGGTAATTAAGAGATAATTGAGAGACTAATTAAATGTTGATTGTGCATTAGTGATGAACACCTGCTGTTACTGTGAATCACAGAGGATCAGATGTTGATGTTTTATTGGTTAAAATGATGCCACCATCATGTAGATCAGTGTTTGCTTTAGTTGGGCTCTTGACCCTTGACTCCTGTGTTAGATCTCTCTGTAGCAATGCATGTGCTGTTGTAAAGCGGAGAGATCAGTGCTGTTCAGTGAGCAACTGTTAGTTGTTTTCATATGATGAGGTAATCATCAGGTGCTTACCTGTTTGCATCCAATATACTGTGTGTATATATATATATATATATACACATACAACATTTTTCATTTTTTTAATTTATGTTCTGCTTTTGAATAAACAACTCTGTGAAACCACAGTACGCAATGAATTTACTGCTGTAGTAGTTATAGAGAAAGAATTTTAAATCTAATGCATTTAAATATTTAAACTCCAGTCCTACTCAGACACACACAGACATCAAGAACCAGCGTATGAATCTCAACAATGGTGACAATCAACAAAATGCTTCATGCTGCAATGCATGCTGGGTAACACCACATTATGAATAATTATTGTCACCACTGTTGAGGATCGTATGATAAGTGTTCATGTCTAAAAGCCTGAGCAATATAATTCTTTCCAATATTTAATATTACGATGACATTTGTTTAATTCCTGCAGTTCTGTAACAGCTGAACATCAGTAAATAAACCAAAGAGAGAAACCTTCATGATGTTCATTCAAAAGCCAAAAGTGTAAGCTCATCTGCTTCCTCAAGCTTTTAATTCAGCAATGTGCAAATGTTTGTTGTGAAGCAATATTGCAATTGCTTAAAAGCAATCCATTCTCAGTTACTAAAAGGGTCAAGAGCCCAACTAAAGCAAACACTGATCTACATGATGGTGGCATCATTTTAACCAATAAAACATCAACATCTGATCCTCTGTGATTCACAGTAACAGCAGGTGTTCATCACTAATGCACAATCAACATTTAATTAGTCTCTCAATTATCTCTTAATTACCTCAACTCGTTGAGGTCTTGGGATTTGACTCGAAACTTGCTTGTGACTTGAAAGGAATGAGTTGGTTCCTCCTCTGGTGAAATCAGCTGCTGAGTTCATGGGTGGAATAAACACATGGCAGGACTTTTACTTTCTGACCCTGGATTTGACACCTCTGTCCTCTTGTATAGTCTTATCCCTCTCTTCCAGCAGTGATTTATAATTAGGCTATTTGTTAATTTCTTTTTCAGGTAGTAATGATGATGATGATGATAAATATGAAGTGTTATTGATGGAGGGAGATTCAGTCACTCTACACACTGATGTTAAAACAAACCAACAAGACAGAATGACATGGTATTTTAATGGCATCCGCATCGCTCAAATCCGTGGAGATCAGAGTAAGATCTGCACAGATGTTCAGTGTGATGAGAGATTCAGAGACAGACTGAAGCTGGACAGTCAGACAGGTGATCTGACCATCACAAACACCAAAACCACAGACTCTGGAGTTTTCCAACTTCACGCAATCAGCAGAGAAATCATTCAAAAGATCTTCGATGTTAGTGTTCATGGTGAGTCATGTAACATTTTAAAGCATGTTAAATAAGCCTAAATCACATAATTTTTACTGCATGAGTGAATCATTCATTTAACCAATTCATTCATCAAATCAACATCATGATATTTGGAGAGAGAAAAAAATCACTCTTTGTGTTATATTAACTGAATCAGATGAAATATAAAAGTAATATGGGGTCATTTTTGTCCACTTATCTTGAATTTTGGTTGAATTCTAAATGTATTTTAATAGACTAAATTACACAATGAAAGCGTGCACTCTCTGGGTGTGTTTTTATTTGGTTTTGTTATATATTCGTTAATGTCAAATCACGTATCGTTTAAACAACAATTACGATATTATTGTTGATACATATCACATACCCCTAGTAGTGACATTCAAATATATTACCTTTAGATGTACACTACTTATTCTCCTGTATTTTAAATAACATACAGACATATAATTTATTCATAACATTTGCCAACTTTTACCAATAAACGGAGAAATATTGCTTTTCAGAGTGTAAGCCAAGAAAGTGCATATATACAGTTCTCTCATGGAAATGATGGTGTTTCTTTCATCAATATAGAGCTACAATCAATGTTTGTTTTTAAATTTAATTTACTGTGTATTTCTTCTTCAGGTGTGTCTGGTGTTGATACAGGTGAAGAGTCAGTGATGGAGGGAGATTCAGTCACTCTACACACTGATGTTCAGATTAACCAACAGGACACAATGAAATGGTATTTGAATGACTTTCGAATCGCTGAAATCACTGGAGATCAGAGTAAGATCTGTACAGATGTTCAGTGTAAAGAGAGATTCAGAGACAGACTGAAGCTGGATCATCAGACTGGATCTCTGACCATCACAGACACCAGAACCACAGACTCTGGACTTTATAAACTAAAGATCGTCCGCAGCATCCGCCATCGTCACAGCATCAGCATCATCCGCATAAAGAGATTCAGCATTACTGTCATTGGTGAGTGTTATTTTCATTTCAGTTTCGTGTAATAGTCAGTTGCCCTCTTAATGCTGCTGCATTATGTTGAGCTCTCAGTGGTGATGCTGCTTTAGAAGCTGTTCTTAAGAAGAACACTAGATGGCGTCATTAATCAGTTGAATTAATGTCATACAGTTGATGACCTATGTAGAAGGATGTAAATATTAGAAAAAGAAAGCAGTAACCTTGATTATCAGTTGATCTCTTGTAATAATGACTGTCTGTCTTTATCATTACAGATTCAAGTCTGCCTTTAGGAGTTCTAACAGGAATATGTGCTGCTGCTGCTGTTGTTGTGCTGGTGGTTGTAACTGTAGTTTGTGTAAAGTGCTGGCGCTGGTGCTGCAGTAGAGGCCATAAGAACAATGTAGTTAATGATGTGTTGTAACCAGTGTTGGGGGTAACGCATTACAAGTAACGAGAGTTATATAATCAGATTACTTTTTTCAAGTAGCTAGTAAAGTTACGCATTACTTTTTAATTTACAACAAAATATCTGAGTTACTTTGTTTTCCCATTTATTGACTGATAAGTCTCCTGTCCCCATATTGGAAGATATCGGGAATACAGAGGCGTTGTGTGCGCTGTGTGAACATGATGTTACTGTAGTTCTACATGTGAATGTGCATTAATTCATCCCACTCACAAAAAAAAAAAAAAGATTTATTCAAAATGTATTCATCAAAATGAATTAAAACAGTGAAATGCAAACTCAGAATATGACGCAAACCTGCAATAATTAAATATGTTAAATAACACAAATGTATCTAATCTCATTTTATTAACCAATGTCTTTGCTGCTGACCTTTGATGATCCAGTTTAACCATACTAATATGCAAAAATTACTTTAGATAAACTAACAATTGTGCTTCATTGTTTTTTTTTTTTATTGCTGACGAGTGTTGAACCTCCTTCTCCTGCGTTCTACTGTACAGACGTGAATTTACTTTTCCTTCAGCCTGAGGTTTATTCATTACACTTTTTAGTGTGAAAGGGCTTTTACATTTGCTATAAATAGAACTTCTTATATTAAAAACAATCAAGCCCTGCTCATATTTATAAAGTAACGCAAAAGTAATGTAACGTAATTAGTTACTTTTTTAGGGAGTAACGCAATATTGTAATGCATTACTTTTAAAAGTAACTTTCCCCAACACTGATTGTAACATATACTGTGTAAAATTACTGTCTAAATTAACAGTGGTGTGAATTCATTTTTGTATCTGCAGGATGTTATGTCCCCGCTTTAGTGTCATGGTGTAACATAAATGTACACCGTTAAAGAGTTATCATTACTGTGTGATGGAGATGATTAACCTTCACCAGTGTTTCCGTGGGTCCTTAAAATTGTAAGGGCATAAAAAGTCTTAAATGGTATGAGAATGTTTTCTCTTTCACTTTTTATTTCACTTTCAGAAAAATCGTAATTACGATTTCAAGAGGTTCTAAATTTGAGGAACAGGAACCGTGATATGGTTTAATGCGAGTAAATTTTAAAAGGCTATGATTTCTTTGAAATGCACAATATTCATTCAAAGTCAAAACGCAGCACATTTATGTGAATGTATCAAGGGGAATTGAATTGTCTTCAGAAAAGTATTAATAGCATTTTTATTTTATCTTATATCTATAATGCCTAGTATCATTTAACATTCCCAGGGAAGTCGCTATATTTCCGCCATTGCAAAAGTGCCACCTGCTGTCAGAGAATGAATTTGCATTTTCAATCAGCCCATCTGCTGTTTCTGTTCAGAACAGTGTGAAAATCAACCCATACTTTTACGCAGTTGTAAATGTAAACCAGTGAATCAACAATAAGCTGCTAATGCATTATAAAAATCTGAACAATTAAGACACTTAATTTTATATAATAATTGGCATTTTTGATTCATCCCTTTTCTTAAAAGGTTTAGCATTTTAGAAAGCTTTCTCTTTATGAAAACCTGTATCTGAACTTTTTGTTGTTGTTGTTGTTGTTGCAGTCATTTTACAGTTTAATAAGCTCATACGGTATTCATTTTAATTGTGCAGGTCTTAAAAAAGCCTTACATTTTATTTTAAAAATCCAGAAAATATGTTTTTCGCATGAATACTCTGCTTTGCCAGGTCCAGTCTTTTGGTAGCACCAGGGTTATTAAAGTAGACTATATAACCAAAACTAAAATTACTTCATTATTTGAAATAAAATAAATGTTAACTAAAAAAATAAAAAAATAAATAATCACCTCGCTGCCAAAGCAACATTTGTCATTTTCATTGAGTTTAATTTGAATGTACTCATTGTAAAATGGTACTCATTGTAAATAGCCTCAATATAAGTACATGATAAAGCATATTATTGTGATGTAAATGTTTTAAGAAAATTCATTAACATTTTTAGAGTGAGTTTCTAAAATAGTGTCATTTACACATATACAGCATTTTAGAATATTACATAATAACTAACCGGACAAGGATGTTTTAATTTTACAAACGTTTTGTTTTGTTGTTTGTTTGTTTTTTAGTAAGCTGCTTAAATATTGTAAATGATCAGTGTGTGAGACATGTATATTTCTTGTTTTCTTTTTTACTTTATATGTTTTCTGGGATTTCCTGATTATTTGCGCTGCTGGTCAAATGTTTGAAGTATTTTTATTTTTTATTTTTAAGATTTCTGTTCTGATCATCAAGGCTGTGATTATTTGATGAAAAATAACAGTAAAAACAGTATTATTGTGAAATATTATTACAATTTAAAATGACCGTTTTCTATGTGAATATATTGTAAAATTAAATTAAAAGCTTCATCAGCATTACGCCGGTCTTCAGTGTCACATGATCCTTCAGAAGTCATTCTAATAAGCCGACCACTTCCAAAACTCATCCACAGACTCAGACTCGGTACGAGTTTCCTCTCTTCTCATGGCGACAGGTGTATAGTCCACATGCTCTTCCTCTGTATCTTTCTTATTCTGCAAAACAAAACAACAAAAAAGAAAATCATATCTAAATCATATTTTAAATCAATATATTTTAAAGAAAAAAGTGACAAATTCAAAATCACTTGTAGTGTGTGTGTTTGTGTGAAAAATATGAATAAGATTTATTTATGTATTTATTTAGAAAGAAGTCACTTATACTGACCAGGGCTGGATTAATTTGATAAACAGTACCAAACGGTAATATTGCGACATATTATTACAATTTAATATAACTTTCTGCTTGAATATTTTGTAAAATGTAATACATTCCTGTGATCAAAGCTGAATTTTCAGCATAATTATTCCAGTCTTCAGTGTTACATGGTCCTTTTACATGGTAGTTTGTCCACAAAAAAAATAAGCAATAGCAGAGCTGTTTTAAACAGAGATCAATTTTTATCAGGTCTTCTTCATTTACTCACCCTTACATCATTCCAAACCCATGTGGCCCAGTTTTTTTCTTACAGATTTTTTACACTCAGTTTCAAAATTGAAACTCCATTCTATAAAATGACAAGTCTCCGAACAAAATTCAAATAGCATATTTTGTATTGTCTTTTTTATGTTAGTAAGTGATGTTAATGATGAAAAACTAGTTATTATAAAGGGAACAGTCTTCGTGTGCTTTTGTAAATCGGCGCCAACATCTGACAGAAAACGTCTTAGAGACATATTGCAGATAATTCATCTTGCAGATGAAAATGCCCTTTTTGTCAAATATGGCCATTTTGAATTGAAAATGTAAAGTTTTTTGGTGAAAACGGATACAAAACAAGACTCAGAAGTATTTCTAATCCTAGTGGACGACATTGGTAATACAGCCTTCATCTGTCAGTTGAAATGGATGATTAGCACTCATCAGAGGAAGTGAAACTTGAAACTTGGTATTTTTCCTCTGAATGTTTTTTTGTTCACAAGATATAGGAATGTTATGGGCAACACTCAACAAATATATTGAATTGTACTGGAATATTTAATTAATTATAAAATTATAAAATAACATTTGGCCTAATAAAAAAGGAGGCTTTTATAATTATCGGATATTGTGCTGGTGTGAGTGATGGATTATTACAGACAAGAACACAAGCGCACACTGATCGAAATCTGATTTACTGCTGAAATCATACAGACACACGACACAGGAGTAAATGATCTTACCGATTTATGTGCATTTCTTTTGTAGAACACTGGCTCAGTGTAAGTAACCTCATCATCACGAGTCTCAACTGTTTCAACAGCAATAATAGATAGATTAAAACAACAAAACGCAGTCTCATCTAGATCTAGGGCTGTTAAAGCTAAAGTGTTAGTGTAAACAATTAGTTAAATGTTTAACGCTGCAGTTTTTAAAAACGACATTTACAAATTTAATTTGACATTTTAACTTTTTTTTCTCTCACAAATCTCTAGCAAAGTATGTTTATGCTTAAATGTGAAGTGACATTACTTACAAATAATTTGTAAATCAAACCCAGATGCTTAACACAAGTGAAGTCATTTGCATTCTTTGCATGATGAAATGTTTTTAGTGGAACATAATATGCTCATCATTCATAGAGATGAACACCAGTGTATCTTTACACAGGTAAGATTATGTTTGTAAAGTGTGGGGAAAGTTGTATTATTAAATTCATGCAAATTTGCATTCCACTGTTTCCAGTGATGCAGTTTGTGAAATGCAGAATCTGTTTTTGTGCTAATGAGACGAGTAAAGATAGCTGCCCAGTGCCATTATATAGATATAGATATGTATTCTGACATGAGTGTAAACCATAGGAATCACCAAACCCGATAACTGTACATAATTATTTTTTTTAAATTTATTTTTATAAAAAGTAACTACGACGTTAGCTACAAGAATTATGTAATAATTGTGATTAAATGGTAATCAGGGCTATCAATTAATCCAAAAATTTAGAGAATACTTTTAAAGTAGTGTTTTCTTTGTAACACTTGCCTTCTTGATCAGTTTTTCTATATTTCTTGTAGATCCAGAAGATCACGACTGCGGTGACAATCAACAGAGATACAGCAACAGGAATAGAGATCACCGCTAAATAAGATAACGGTAGGCCCTGATCTGTAATGGACAATATTAGCTGTTATTGTACTGAATCTGTTCGTCTGATCTACAAAAATCACTACCATACAATATCACTGCATAACTGTGAGATATCAGCTTAGTAAATTAATGTTAATTTCAACATCAGCATACCTGCACATGGCTGACAGTGCTGTGTAATGTTGAGGTGTCTCGTCTGGTTGCTGATGGGATTGTTGAGCACACAGCTGTAGGTGTTGTTATCCTGATATTCCACCTCCAGAGGTAGAGAGAGACTGATGCTGAGATCAGACACACTGATGCTGGACAATAAACTGTGTCCTTTGTACCAGGAGAGAGTCACATGACCCACATTCACCACCGAACACACCAATGAACAATATGAAGATGATGATGAAAAACAGTCTCTGGTAATGTTCGGAACAGGTAGATGAGCTGGAAAATATGAGAGAATGAGAAGAAAAAATGGCTGTCCACTTTTTCCTCATTTCCATAATTAAATACATAAGAACTCTGGATTACAGCAAGGTGCTTACAATGGCAGTGAATGAGGCAGATCCATAAACATAAAATACTCATTGTTTTAATACTAAAGCCACAAGACATTATGTTAACATGATTTTAGTGTGAAAAATCACTGACTAACCTTCTCTGTGTAAAGTTATATATAATTTTACAACTTTGTCACTTTGATAAGTTTTAGAAACATAAAACCCCTACTGTAAAAATTATAATTGAGACAGTGTCACAGTTGAAACAATACACGTTTTAAGAGAACAATTAATGTAAGTGTTTTTATTAAATCATAAGCTTCACATTTTTACTTGTATATGCTCCAAATATAGACACCCTTGACTTCGAAGTGCCTCATCATAACCATTTATTTATGTATTTATTTTAGGGAGTTTATTTTATTTTATTTTTTTGGAGGAGGACAATTTTGTAAAATTCATTCTTGTATTATTAACATTATTCCAAAATGTTGCGAACTGAGCTTAACTAGTATCGAATCTAAAATATTATTTTAATAAAATGTGAATGTTTGAAACATGATCTTTACTCACCATAGACAAAAACACTGAATGCTTTTGTTGTCAGTTTCGCTCCATGTATCTCTAGTTTATAGAGTCCAGCATGTTGAGTTGTGATGTTTGTGATGGTCAGAGATCCAGTTTGTTTGTTCAGCTTCAGTCTTTCTTTGAATTTCCCATCAAGAACACCATCAAATATGGAGAAGATTCCAGCCCCTCTATTTATTTTAGCTACGATAAACCTTTCAGCTCCAAAATTCCACAGTATTTCATCATCCTCATGTATTTCAGTAACATCAGTGTTTAGAGTGACAGAATCTCCCTCCATCACTGACACTGACTCACCAAACACACCTGACAATATTAAAAGAGGTTTTGTCACAGATTAGGTCTCCTGATAATTTACAAAACCTGAAATCAATTTGTAATGGTTTTAAATGTGAATTGAAGAACAGCAGCGAGTGAAAAGCAGATGAAAATACTCTATTTTGCAATATACACTCTTAAAAATAAAGGTGCTTCAAAAGGTTATTCAAGTGATGCTATAGAAGAATCATTTTTGGTTCCACAAAGAACCATTCAGTCAAAGTTTCTTTAAAGGACCATCTCTTTCTTACCTTTTTTATAATCTGAAGAACCTTCTTTCACCACAAATGAGTTGTGAAACAAAAAGGCTCTTCAGATGTTAAAGGTTCTTTATGGAACCATTTAGACAAAAAGGGTTCTTCTATGGCATTGTGAAGCACCTTTATTTTTAAGAGTGTACTAACTGTAGCGGCAGCTTTATTATTGTGTAATGGAGAAAAAATAAAAATAAATGAAGCCATAAAAATACATTTATAACTTACCAATCAGGCACCACCAGCACATAAAGAACAAAATAAGCATGTGAAACATTTTATTCAACAGCTCAGAGTCTGATCTAATGAGACTGTCTGCCGAAAAAAACAGCAGAATGTTGACTGTTTGACCCTCCTAGTTCACACACACACACACACACACACACTGAAGTCAAGTCAAGTCAAGTCACCTTTATTTATATAGCGCTTTTACAATACAGATTGTGTCAAAGCACTTAACAGTATCAAATTGGAGGATAGAGTGTCAGTAATGTATAATGATAAGATTAAACACTCAATTTTCAATTTTCAGTTAAAGGCATTTCATTATTGAATTCAGAGATGTCATTGTCTAGCTCAGTTTAGTTTAAATAGTATCTGTGCAATCAAATCGGCGATAATCGCTAGAAATTAAGTGTCCCCAACTGAGCAAGCCAGAGGCGACAGCGGCAAGGAACCAAAACTCCCTCTGTGACAGAATGGAGAAAAACCTTGGGAGAAACCAGGCTCAGTCAGGGGGCCAGTTCTCCTCTGACCAGACGAAACCCGCAGTTCAAAAGTTTATATTTATATTTTAATTTTGTTGCAATTTCTAACAATAGTAGTATTATGTAGTTAGGTATTTTATTATATTTTAGTTATTTTTGGTTGATATATCTAGGGATATATCTCTGGGGGTCATCTGGGTGTCCTGGTCTCCGCTGACGATCAGGGCTGTAGACATCATCTCTTGGTGCTGATCCACCATCTGATCGGATACGGACTGAGAAACAGACTAGGAAAGAAACAGACAAATATTAGCGTAGATGCCATTCAACTTACGATGTAACGAGTACATCGTGTGTTATGGGGAGTGTTCCCGGTTCCGGTTGATCTAATTAATGCAGCCTAACAATCCTTTAACGGATTTGAATAATAGAAGCGTATTAATGCGTTATGTGTAAGCCAGGCTAAAGAGATGGGTCTTTAATCTAGATTTAAACTGACAGAGTGTGTCTGCCTCCCGAACAGTGTTAGGTAGACTGTTCCAGAGTTTGGGTGCTAAATAGGAATAGGATCTGCCGCCCGCAGTCGATTTTGATATTCTAGGTATTATCAAACGGCCAGAGTTTTGAGAACGCAGCGGACATGGAGGACTATAATGCGATAAGAGCTCGCTCAAGTACTGAGGAGCTAAACCATTCAGGGCTTTATAAGTAATTAACAAGATTTTAAAATCTATCCGATGCTTGATAGGGAGCCAGTGCAGTGTTGACAGAACCGGGCTAATATGGTCATATTTCCTGGTTCTAGTAAGGACTCTAGCTGCTGCATTTTGGACTAACTGTAGTTTGTTGATCAAGCGTGCAGAACAACCACCAATAAAGCATTACAATAGTCTAACCTTGAGGTCATAAACGCATGAATTAACATTTCTGCATTTGACGTTGAGAGCATTGGTCGCAATTTAGATATGCTTTTGAGATGAAAAATGCAGTTTTACAGATGCTAGAAACATGGCTTTCAAATGACAGATTGCTATCGAACAGCACACCTAGGTTCCTGACTGATGAAGAAGAATTGACAGAGCAGCCGTCAAGTGTTAGATAATGTTCTAGGTTATTACATGTGGGGTTTTAGGTCCGATAATTAACACCTCTGTTTTTCAGAATTTAGCAGTAAAAATTATTCGTCATCCAGTTTTTATATCGACTATGCATTCCGTTAGTTTCTCAATTTGGTGTGTTTCACCGGGCGAAGAAATATAGAGCTGAGTATCATCAGCATAACAGTGAAAGCTAACACCATGTCTCCTAATAATATCTCCCAAGGGTAACATATAAAGCGTGAAAAGTAACGGCCCTAGTACTGAGCCTTGAGGTACTCCATACTGCACTTGTGATCGATATGATACCTCTTCATTCACTGCTACGAACTGATGGCGGTCAGATAAGTACGATTTGAACCATGCTAAGGCACTTCCACTAATGCCAACAAAGTTTTCTAGTCTATTCAAAAGAATGTTGTGGTCGATAGTGTCGAACGCAGCGCTAAGATCCAGTAGAACTAATAAAGAGATACAACCACGATCAGATGATAGAAGCAGGTCATTTGTAACTCTAATGAGAGCAGTCTCAGTACTATGATACGATCTAAATCCTGACTGGAATTCCTCACAGATATCATTTTTCTCTAGGAAGGAATATAATTGTGAGGATACTACCTTTTCTAGTATCTTTGACAGAAAAGGGAGATTTGAGATCGGTCTGTAATTAACTAGATCTTTGGGGTCAAGTTGTGGTTTTTTAATGAGAGGCTTAATAACAGCCAATTTGAAGGTTTTGGGGACATATCCTAATGACAATGATGAATTAATAATAGCCAAAAGAGGATCTATGACTTCTGGAAGCAGCTCTTTTAGTAGTTTAGATGGAATCGGGTCTAACATACATGTTGTTGGTTTAGATGATTTAACAAGTTTATACAATTCTTCCTCTCCCACAGTAGAGAATGAATGAAATTGTTCCTCAGGGGATCTATAGTGCGCTATCTGATGCGATACTGTAGCTGACGGCTGCAAGGATACAATTTTATCTCTGATAGTATCGATCTTGGAAGTGAAGTAGTTCATAAAGTCATTACTGCTATGCTCTTGGGAAATGCCAACACCTGTTGATGCTTGATTTTTCGTTAATTTAGTTACTGTATTGAATAAATACCGAGGGTTATGTTTGTTTTCTTCTAGAAGAGACGAAAAGTAATCAGATCTAGCAGTTTTAATGCTTTTCTGTAGGATAGGGTACTTTCCGCCAAGCTAAACGAAATACCTCTAATTTAGTTTTCCTCCAGCTGCGCTCCATTTTCCGGGCTGCTCTCTTTAGGCGCGGTGTGCTCATTATACCACGGTGTTGGACTCTTATCCTTAATCTTCCTTAAGCGTAAAGGAGCAACCGCATCTAAAGTGCTAGAAAAGAGAGAGTCCATAGTTCCTGTTACATCATCAAGTTGTTCTGAGCTATTGGATATGCTGAGGAACTGAGATAAGTCAGGAAGATTATTTATAAAGCAGTCTTTTGTGGTAGAGGTAATGGTTCTACCATATTTGTAACAAGAAGTTGGCTTTACAGCTTTAGCTATATGGAATATACAGGAGACTAGATAATGATCTGAGATATCATCGCTCTGCTGCAAAATTTCAACGCCACTGACATCAATTCCATGTGACAGTATTAAATCTAGAGTATGATTTCGACAATGAGTAGGGCCTGACACGTGTTGTTTAACACCAATTGAGTTTAGAATGTCTATAAATGCTGATCCCAACAAATCTCTTTCATTATCAACATGGATATTAAAATCACCAACGATTAGGACTTTATCTGCAGTCAGCACTAACTCCGATAGAAGATCAGAAAATTCTTTAATAAAGTCTGTATGGTGCCCTGGTGGCCTGTATACAGTAGCCAGTACAAACATCACAGGATTTATCATTAACACTTGTTTCTTTGGATAACGTTATATGAAGCACCATTACTTGAACGAATTATACTTGAAACCTGGCCTCTGAGAGATACTGAAAATATTTCTATAAATTGTAGCAACACCTCCCCCTTTACCTTTTGGACGCGGTTCATGTTTGTAACAGTAATCTTGGGGTGTAGACTCGTTTAAAGTAATGTAATCATCTTGTTTTAGCCAGGTTTCTGTCAAACAAAACACATCTAGTTTATGGTCAGTGAACATATCATTTACAAAAAGTGCTTTTGAAGAAAGGGATCGAATATTCAATAAGCCAAGCTTTATTATGTGTTTATCTGTATTATATCGGTTTTTTATTTGTTGAACATCAATTAAATTGTTACTATTACTTTGGTTTGGATGTTTTCTGTATTTTCTAGTTCGGGGAACAGAATGTTATACGAACGCATGTTATATATAGTTGAAATGACTAGAAATGTTTATATTAGTGAAAAACAGTTTTTTTTTTATCATTTTGAATGTTCAATTTTATATTTATTTTCATTTTATTTTTGTTGCCTGACTATGTTAACTTAGCTAAATGTATTAGAGTATTGTTTGTATTTAAATGAAAAATTGAAAAAATAAAAATAAATTGAGTGTGTGTGTATATATTTATATATTTTTCTCAGATTTTGTATATAGAATAATCAAAGTACACTGAAAAAAGGTAAAAACTTTTTCATTCTTACAACTTAAAGTAAAAAAAAAAAATTAAAAGAAAACGGTAACACGGGTATTACCAATTTTAGTCAAGTTTAAAATATTTTAAGATCATTGAACCAACCCTGATGCATTCATTTTTACAAGTGACCTAATTTTAAATCAGGTGAAAATAGCTCTTGAAAGTAAGAGTAAACAATTGCAGGTTACCGCTTTTTACAGTGAACAATGTCTCTCATCTCACATAACCAGGTTTACTGAAATATACACCGGCACTCACAGCTCAGCCTCTTAGTCAAACTGAAACCTGCTGTAGTTGGTTTTCTTAAGAAACGTGGTTTGATCTCGTGCATGACATTGGGCATTGAGAGCGTATGTGTTTAGTTTGTAGGAGAGGGGCTTCTTCCTGTCCTGCTTAAGTCTACGGTAACAACACACAAAAATGAGAAACTGAAATATCATATTCCTCCTCAAAGCATGCAGGTGCATTCATGCAAACATTCATGCAGAAGTTCAGTTTATATAGGGCCTTAGGGTTCTAGACTCAATTTTTAAGCTGTCTTTATGCCAAAAAGGTTTTATAAAGAGAGATGTAGGCTATATTTTCTCTTTATAATGTAACAACAACAATATATACACTCAGTGTCAAAAAAAAATAACAAATAAAAAAACATTGGTGGTTATAGTTATAACAAAGAAGAACGATAAGAACATAAGATAACTTCTAAAGCTTTTAGTCATGAATCAATTTTCCAGCCTTGAAAGGATAATATTCAGGAGGGTCTAGACAAGAGTCTGTGAAAATATGCTGTGATCACTACTTGGTTGCATGAACACATCTGCATATGCTTTGAGTAGGAGTGAGGAATGGGGAATCAACCCATACATATCTATGGGTACAACAATGAACATGATGTTATTGTTTACACGGTCATCAAGGATACGCAGTGTGAATGTGGGCAGCCACGCCATTGTTTTCAAAAGTCTCCGTTTTGGTCCATTTATACTGAAACGCAACCCCAGAGTTTTCAAACTAAAACAGGGTCTGCAGCGTTTTCAAAAATCACCATTTTCAACCTCAAAAACACCGGAAGAAGCGTAAATGATAGGCGTAACCATAGTAAAAGTTATGCGTTTTAAAACGAAAATGCACTAGTGTAAACGGGCCTATGTCACTTGTGATGTTGAACTAACTGCCTGCAGTGATTTGGGTGGTGGGTGATGTAGGGACTATTTTACACCAGGGTTACACCCCTAATCTTTATGAGAAAGACACTGGGGTTCATATTAACCACACAGCCAGGTGCCTTTTTACAGTATAGTTTATTAGGAGCCGCTCAGAGCACAAGATGAGCTCCCTCTGCTGGCCTCACTAACACCTCTTCCAGCAGTAAGCAAATCTTCCCAGTAAATCTCTCATCCAAGTATTGACCAGACTCAACCCTGCTTAGCTTCAGTGGGCATGCAGGTGAAAGTCTTGTGCAGCCTGTCTCCTCAAAAGTCCCAGAGCTGTCCGGACTTAGACCAGCATCACTGTCTTTGAAATGTTGTTTATTAGCATTTAGTAGTTCAACTTTATCTTCTCATCCAGTCCTATATATACTGTATTAGCCCCATTACTGATGCTTTCAAATCCTAGAAATGCACCTGAGAGCTATGATGCTGTTTCAGCTGCTGTTTCCAAAGTATGGTGTGAATTTGTTTATGGTTAAAACTGTTTACATAGGATTTTAAACAAACCATTTGTTTGATGTGTGTTCAGTTGTTGTGTCATGAACTCACCGTCTGACTTCCTGTCTAGATAAAACTGCTTTACAGTGAAATTAATTACTGAATCAATCCATCAAACCTAAAACAAAGTTTTATATTTCTGAAATATAAGGTTAATCTTTAATCTTTAGTTAGGCTACATTTATAATTTTTGTTGGCATAAGTAACTGATAGTGAATCTATTTCCCAGCATGCTTTGTTTGATAATAACAAAATAAATAATAACAAAATCAAAACCTCAACAATGAATTATAGCGAATATATAACATAAACAGAAAGTATTACTGGTTAAATAATCACATTATGCAGTGGTCTCTTACTCTTTTGTTTGTGTCTGTGAAAGCTTAAAGGTGGGGTATGTAATTTTTCAAAAACGCTTTAGAAAACTGAGTCGGAGCAGAGTACCAAAACAAACTTGTAGCTAATCAGCAGTAAGGGGCATGTCTACTCATGATGTGGAGGAGAGAGCGTTCAGTGAACAGCTGAGCCGAGCGACAGAAAGATAGAGATGGTGGATAAAAAACAAAAGAGGAAAACGTCTGCGGAACGATAAGGAAAGATGTAGGACCCGTGTAAATATCGGATCAGCTTTCCAGCACTGGAGAGAACTCAAGGAGCGGAAGGCCTGCGATCAGACGGCAAGGTTGCTTTGTTTCTTCTCGATAGGTGAGTAACACCGTTGCGTCAAACACCTGGGTTGTGCAGGCTACGTATGTGTGGGGCGGAGCTATCAAAATAGGGGTGAGACCCTTTTGGGGTAGGGGTGTGTTTGTTTTGGTGATTTCAAATATCAACATTGGTTACCAGAAATTTTGCTTACCCCACCATTAATAATGTTTAAATTCATCCAGAATTCCAAATAAATAATGTCTATTACTGTCATGAATTCGGTCTGTGCCCTTCCGTCCAATTGCCACCAGAGGTCGCTCTACTATCTTATTGACTCTCACACCACACAGACCGAGTATTGTATAGCGTTTATCTCTCTCCTAGCGATAGCTATTCTATGGAGCCTTTTCTAGTTTTCATAGTCTTAGTCTTGCCTTGCCTATTTTCCCATGTTCTATTCTTGCTTGTGTATGTTGGATTACCCTATCGTCTTGCCGTTTGGACTATGTTTATTAATAAAAAGCTTGCACATGGATCTGCACGCCTCACGTCTCCTTCATCCTGTAACAATTACCAAATATAATAAAACACCAAATTATAGGATACTATGATATATGTATTAATTTAAGAAATACAGCAGCCACCAAAAGCGCAAAAAATTAAAATCAAATCAAATAAAAATAGTAAACTAAAACATTAATTACTGTTTTGCTCAAAAGCGTTCACATTTTCAGACAAAACCAATTATGTACTAAAACTATCAAACAGTATTTACACAGCACTTTACAAACAGCACTGTAAGGGAGCCAGTGGTGTGTCAACTGCAGAAAAAAGGGCCCCAAAGATGTTCTGAAGAGCATAAGCACCACTGTTCCAAATGTAACGGCAGATGGAGGCGTTGTAAAAGTGTCAACGAGATGGGAGTCGAGTGGATCCAAGTGCAAGCTTTTATTCTTTAACATGGTCATAACACAGGCAGGGTCGAACAACAGCAAACAAGTATGACACGGGCAAGACACAAGAGTATTCCTAGGAAAAGCGTGGGTCTTCGATCTGCAAACAACATCCAGAGGGCTTGACAAGACGGGTAGTCCGAAAACATGAGCAATAATCCAGACGAGGAACTAACAGAGTCCGAGCGGTGAAACAAGGGTTAATCCAAGGAACACAGTCAGGAATCAGGAAACAGGAAATAAGGCAACACGAAAGGACAAGACTAAACTAGAACTAGAACTAGAAACTAGACTCCGTAAAGCAGCTATCTCTTGGTGGGAGATAAACAATACAAGAGACTAAACAGAACATAAACAAGGAATGGCTTGGTAAAGTAGCTAACACTAGGAGAGTGATAAACGCTAGACGCTAGATGATCTGAACAGGATCTGAGTGGGTATTAAATAGAGTGTGTAATAGCTCTCGGGTGAGCGTGTGATTGGTGACAACTGTGTGATCAGTGCAGCGTGTGATTGGTGACAGCTGTGTGATCAGTGCAGCGTGTGATTGGTGACAGCTGTGTGATCAGTGCAATGGATGATGGGAAATGCAGTCCAGTGTGACGTGCAACAGTCTGTGTGGTGAGAGAGTCAATATGATGGAAGGGCGACCTCCGATGGCGAGTGGACGGAAGAGCAAGAACCGGATTCGTGACAGGCGTAAAAATAAGGTGACATGACAATGGAGTCAAAAGTTCCCAGGAGTGCAAAAATGAAGTTTTCCCTCTAGTGTGTCAAAGATATTTACAATGAAAATTCAAAAACACACACACACAAAAAAAACTGTTCAAACAACCATTTGGCCATGTCAAACAAATTTACCCAAAAGACAGTGACTCCAAAATCATCTCACAACTCACTGTATGAGTTCCCTAACAAATCAGAGGCCATCTTAAAAGAAAAGCCCCTCCTACTTGGACTAAACCATTTGTTAATTAAAGGTAATAAAGAAACTTAAGAAAAATAAATAAATGTACTTTAACAGTACCAAAGAGGTAAACTATCATTGTCATTGGTGTTTGGTAAAGAGTTTTTGGCTCAATATCTGCATTTAAAGTCACACCAGAGGTGTTCAGCTTGGATCAGGACTTGGCTTTCTGCAGACCAGTCAAGTTCTTCCACACTGACTCAATCAATCATTTCTTTTTGAACCTTGCCTTATACACAGAGACATTGTCATGTTAGAATAGAAAAGGGTCCTGTCCAAACTGTTGCTTTAAAATTAGAAGCACACAATTCCCTAGAATATCATCATATGCTTAAACATTAAGATTTGTACTCATGGAAATTACTAAAGTAGTCAAACCTGTTCATTAGAAGGGGGTGACCCAATACTTTTGGCAATATAGTGTATATTATTATTATTATGTATTTATTTTTTTAATGTTCTTAGCCTACAGATTAATAATGCTAAATGTAGATCAGAAATCTCTTGTCGCATCAGGTTTGAACAGTCAGAATCATACATCCCGAATTCCGGAAATGTTGGGACGTTTTTTAAATTTGAATAAAATGAAAACTACACTGTAAAAAAAAAAGTTGAGCCAACTTAAAATTTTAAACCAGCTTGAGCAGATTTTTGAGTTTTCTCAAATTAGCGTTTTAAGTTTATACAACAAAAATTTGAGAATCTCCCACAAAAATAAGTTAAAAATGTGCTGAAGCTGGTAAAAATAATTTTTTTAAGTTTGCTCAACTTTTTTTTTTTTTTACAGTGTAAAAGACTTTCAAATCACATGAGCCAATATTTTATTCACAATAGAACATGGAGAACATATATGTTTAAACGGAGAAATTTTACACTTGTATCCACTAAATTAGCTAATTTCAAATTTGATGCCTACTACAGGTCTCAAAAAAGTTGGCAATAGCAGAAATAATGAATAAAGTAATGGTCTGTGTTTAATGCAAACATTAAGTAAAAGACCTAGACCAATTGCGTGGTGCCTAAACACGCTACTGCTGGGTTTTACACGATTCTTTGATTCTTTTATGTGGCTTTACGAAGTGTACTCTAAAACATTTCACATGTGTCCTCCAAAATGACCCACAACCTAATCAGATTATTTGTTAAAATATCTATTTATTCACAAATTACTCCACAAACTACTTCCTCTCACCGCTGCTTTCTGATGGCTTGGAGAAGAAGTACTCCGAGTCGCCCCCTGTCGTTTCACAGAATTATACAATGGCGGGTACGTTAAGTATAACGTTTGTATAGTATAACATACAAACAAGTATAACATACAAGTAACAAGTATAACATTATACTTAGTCCACTAAGGGAGGAGCACGCGCAGTCAGCAGGTCTGTGGCGTAGTGCAAAGTGAACGTATAAACAAGGCTTCAACTGCACAAAACGCTTTCACTATGACAGAAAGCGGCACCGCTTGTCACGTCCCGTGTGAAAGGGCCTTTATGTCAAAAGTATAGGCCTATTTGTGGGCGTTTCATTCCGTCTCAGAGTGTGTGCACAACAAATTGCCTGCCAACGTGTGAGTGTGAATTTGAATTTCCTTTTGCGGCACACTGCACTTAATTGCAACTGCACCAAGCACATCACACTCAAGTGCTCATTCGTCCCATGCTTCTTCTTTTTCCACTCCAACGTTTGAATAATTCATGCCCACTACAAGCTGCACGGATATATTTGCTTACCCCAACAGGCCTATGTAAATGATTTAGAAAAAGTTCAATTGATTCTCACTTTATGTCAAGTATAATTCACCATGACATCCTCGCCTTATCTTATTCCAGAAAGTTGCTCACCCAATGCTGAATGGAGTTGTACAGCTCCAGCTCAAGTGCATGAATATTGGGGTTGGGGGAAGGGGCGTGTCTGAACTATTTGACGCACAAAATCAGCACCCTGATAAAGAGGCTGACTGCCACAAAATATTCTATGTATTTTGAAAATACATAGATTTTTCTCCAAAGGCTTTAAAATACAAAATTGTACGTATTTTAAATACATGTAATACTGCCCATCCCTGGTTGCACTCAAAAAATTGTAATGTTGGATTTGCTTTAAATTGTAAGAACTAAATAAAGTACTATGTCACTCGTGATGTTAAACTAACTACCTGCAATGATTTGGGTGGTAATGTATGGACTATTTTACACATCATTCTCAAGACTCTGGGGTTCATATTAAATACACAGGTGCCTTTTTACATTATAATTTAATTAAGACCCACTCAGAGCAACAGGATGTGCTCCCTCTGCTGGCCTCACTAACACATCTTCCAGTAGCAACCTAGTCTTCCTAGGACTTCTCCCATCCAGGTACTGACCAGACTCAACCCTGTTTAGCTTCAGCAACTGTGCAGGTGGAAGCTTCAGGTTGCTGCTGATGGCTCGTGCAGCCAGGTTTCTCAAGCGTCCCGGTGCTTTCCAGCCTATGACAGTCTTAAAAATGTTGTTCATTAGCATTTAGTTGTTCAAGTTTACCTTCTCATCTAGTCCTATATACAGTATATTAGCCCCATTAGCCCTGATGCTTTCAAACTCTCCTGAGAGCTATGATGCTGTCCCCCCACTGGACACTGAACACAAGATAAGTACACTGAAAAGAAAATGTTTTGCTACTTTGTTCAAATTAGCATCATATTAAAATAAGAACTTTTTGTAAAAAAAAAAAAAAAAAGGTTCCATCGTATATTTCTGAAATTTAAGGTTAACTTAATCTTTACATAGGCTACCTTCATAGTAATTAACTGGACAGTGAATCTAGTTCCCAGCATACTTGATACTGCATTATGAGAGTAAATGTTGAAACTGTAGTAGTTTTATTTCTTTATTTCTACATCTTTATCACAAGTATGTGTATCATAAGAAATATGTATTTTCAAAGCAGTAATTAATGGAACTCATATGACAGAAGTTACCTATACTGAACATATGGTCATGCAAGAGTCATGTTAACCTGAAATAACAGTCATGAGGGTAAGGTATAGAGAGTCACATCAAATGCAACGTCTTGATGTATGAAATATAATTGTAGATGACAGCTAGAGGTAAAAAAAAAAAAATAATTAAATAAAAATAATAAATAAATAAACGCACAGAATGGTAGGAACAGAGCATTGAGACCCACGATTTCAGATGTGTGCAGCTGAACATCTCGGCTTTATTGTTTGCCAATTCACGAGTTCGCCTGCTCATTCAGCCCTGCCAGCTGGTAAACACACTTGGCTTGCTGTCCACGAAGGAGGCTCGAACCCGAGGCTAGGCTAGAGCTCCGAATAAGCCAATTCATAAGAGTTTCTGATAATTAATATCTATAACCAAAATAGTAAAGCGCCAAATTATACTATTTATTAATTTAAGAAATATAGCAGCCACCAAAAGGGAAAAGAAGGCGATGTCAAGCCTCTGCGTCATCGCGCTGCAGTGCGTAAAGGGAGCATCACAAATCACATTTTCACTTTCATTCGTGACGCAGCGGTTTGTAATGCACCAGTACGCTGGATGCCAACCCCCGTAAAACAATAATAATAACAAGAAGAAGAAGAACACACAATGGCTTCGGGTTTACTGAAGAGGAACATAGCGCTATTCAAAATCTGTGTTTATTTTTTAGAAAACCTGGTGAAAATGAAGCTTCTCTTTATGTCGCCCTTATTATTCTGGCATTTGCTCCACCATGGTAAGACATTGGTTTATATCTCTCTTGCAGTATTTTGATCTCTAACCGAAATTTGCGGTTAAAACGGTGTTTTCTACCAAACATGCTGCGTGGGGCACAATAGAAGGATTTACGTCAGCGTCAGGCTGGTTTATTATAACGGGCTATATCAGTGACTAGACTGGACTCATGCAGAGACAGCAGCCCGTTGGTTTGTCTTCCGTAGTGACTGTATTCTGTAAGCCCAGTTACAGTGCGTCGTATAGACGCAGCGAATGTATTGCTTCGGCTGTATATCCCAGGTGAAAAAGACGTAGTATTAAATGTATTAAAAATATAATTGAAATTCAAGTAGTATGTTTATAATACATTTGTATTCACAACATGCTTATTTGAAGTGCATTAAAAATATATTGAATTGCATTTTAATATATTTCTAAAAAGTATTAAATATATGCTTAGTTATACTTCTAAGAAATATGCTAAACACAAGCGTATTTTTATTAAAAAAAAAGTATACTAGAAATACGTTGGTAATAAATATATGCTTAATTACACTTTTAAGGAATACACAAGCATACTTTTAGTGTATTTACAGAAAACATAGGCTATGTTACCCTTACTTAAAGTATATTTTATGTGTAGGCCTACTTAGTGTAAGAACATAACAAAATGATTACACTTTTAGTAGGTTTTTAATCCACTTTACATTGCAGCAGGCCTACACATGGTTATATTTGAAATATTAATGTATTTATAATTTTAATATTTGCAAAAAAAAAAACATTATTAACATTTACAATGTACAAACCTCTGTCAAATATTATTAACCATTGCAATATTTAAAATATGTTGATTAATATGGGTTATGCTACTTTTGTTGATTAGGCTGTTGTTCAGTATGATACATTAATTGTTGAGCCTGTCCTCCAACAAAAAACGACCCTATAGGTCGTTTGTGCAAGCCCTTATTACGACCTATATTTACGTTAAGTTAAGCGCCCTCTAGCGCGCGTAAAAATAATGACAGTCTCGTGTTGCGTCTGTCGTCATGAAATGATGTTTGACTGTCATTACCAATCAAAATACGTGTTTATTTAAATGCAATGTGTGGACTTTTTACACCGATCTCACAGTATTCTTACATATTTTACTTGGTGGCTAATTCGTACGAATGACCACACCTAACCCTACCCCTAAACCTACCCCTTACAGAAATCATGCAAAATCATGATTTTTAGTGCACATTTTATGAGCGCGTGCGTTATGGGATCGAACCCATGATCGCATGATCAAGTATATATAGGCTACATATCGTTGTATAACACAATGCTCTACCAACCGAGCTACACGAACCCTGAACTATGACGCAGATAAAAGGGTACAAAACATTAATATGAAAATGTCCTGTTGCCGATAGGGGCGCAATTGTAGTATACGCACTGATGGGTCGTATTTCAGGGATTTGGACAAACGACCTATACGGGCGTATTGGTTGGAGGACAGGTTGGGAGCCGTATTTACTATAAATTACTATAGTATTTTTTTTTAAGTGGGCATAGCTACAAATTAAACCAAAAAAATAAAAAAATAAATCACGATGGCTAGTGAAACCACGGTAACCACAAATTAACCATGGTTTTGCTACACTAACCATAGTTTAACCATGGTATTTGTAGTAAAACTGTGGTTATACAAATGGTTTCAGATTTCTTTTGGCTATAAATACGCAGTGCGCTGTCATAGACACGCAAATAATACTGAATGACATTCTCCATGATTTGTGAATTCATATGACAGTGTCCTCCGGGCCGAAATCTTTTTTTTTTTTTTCGTAGGGACCCTTAATCTTATAATGGCTATAGCTCCAAAAATTGGACACTTGAAAGACTGAAACCGGTGTCATCTTCACCAGCTTGATCTGTGAATTTTTTTCACAGAAAAGCTTTTGTCTACAGACTCCTTGGTAAGTCCGCACTAAGGAAAGTGAAAGATAGGCGTTCTTCATGTTTAAACGTCTACTGCCAATAACGCAGACTGCTGGAATAAAAAAAAATATTGTTTTAGCTCGAGTTCGATTTGTGGAAACTTTCACAATCGCATTTTATCGCGTGGCAGTGTTTCTCTTTGCTCTGGCCCCTTTTCTTGTAGGCTATAACAATGTTATATGGCGCTATTGAATAACGGGTCATAATGCTAAAAATATATAGTCTATATGTTTTTTAGCCAAAAACATATATGAAATATATGTTGCAAACAAGGAAGCTCAATGAAAAATATTTTGTTAATAAAATAAATATATTTAGTTTCAATCTTTACATACCAAAGTATATTTCTAAATGGGTTTTTCAGGGGCAAGAAAATGCATTTTGTTGGACTGTCAAATGCTTTTAAAAATATATATTTCTGTATTTAAAATACATTTTCAAAAATATACAAAAAAATAAATGGCCCAAGAAGTATTGGTAGAAAATATATTTAAGTAAATATATTTTTTTAATAAAAAAAAAAAATATATATTTATTATTATATATTTGATGTATGTATTATTTACCTAAATATAGGTAAATATATGTTATTTAAGGAAATATAGCAATTTATCTTTTTACATTTTTTGTATGTTTTTTTTTTTTTTTTAAATGTATTTAAAATGTAAAAATATATTTTCAAAGATATACAAATTTGGGTCAGCTGTCATGTACATCACTAATCTGATCTGTGAAAACTTTCACAGTTCAGTATGGGTCAGCTGACCCTTCCCTGGGTCACTAACATCACTATTCTGATCTGTGAAACATTTCTGAGGTAAGTACGGGTCAGCTGACCCTTCCCTGGGTCACTAACATCATTATTCTGATCTGTGAAAACTTTCACAGTTCAGTATGGGTCAGCTGACCCTTCCCTGGGTCACTAACATCACTATTCTGATCTGTGATATTTTTGATTCACCAGTCTGAAACATTTTAAATGAACAACTTTATTGAAAAGGTAGTGTTACAGGGCTGAGGAAGACATTTGCCTGATACATGTAACTTTAAAGTTTAAATTCAATTAAATTTAAATTATGTAAATATGAGGTGTATTAATTGTTAATATTTGTTTGAGCTAACAACACACCTGAAGAGGAAACCAACAAATAATCTTGACTTTCACATTAACAGTTTTCAGCTTCAATCATATTGTCCTTTTTCATTAATCTTAAGTTTTTACTTCCTGTACCTTTTTATAAGGCTTGTCAACTTCACTGTATTTCACTGATATTTTTAATGAACCTTTCAGATTGATACAAGATGTTGAAAATAGAGTTTGAAAGTCATTGAAAGTCTTTAACACAACTTATTTTCTGTATTATTTTTTTAACAGGTATGTGTCCTTCTTCATTTGTCTTATGGTTTTAGTTTATGTTGCTTCCAAAACAACATTGTCTTAGTTTTGACATTTTTAAAGAATCTTTTTTTAAACAGCCAAGCTAGGGTATTGCTTTCAGTTGCAGTATCATATCATGTGTATATGTACACAATGCAAAATTTGCAAAACCATAGACTGTTATCCTTGGTTACTGAGTCCACCTCCTTCTGTGTCAGGTCAGTGCACTTTGTATGTGTCCAGAGCAAGCAGCTATCACACTGGATCTGATTTGTAATGAAATTGTAATAAAAAAGTTTTGTATTATTAATCATTTTACCCAAAATAATTTTGCTGCAATGGTTATAAAAAATATGACAGAGAGACTGGAAATTACTTTATACTCACCCAGAGTGCATTCTCAGCAGTCTCATTGCAGCCACACAGCTGACAAACACTTTGAATAGACTCTGCCACACAATGAAGGATCATTTTTAAAGTTCACTTCATAGCAGCAATCACAAATTAAGAAATTATTTTTTTATTTTTCCCTATCAATAAACAACTGTTCATACCTGAAGACGCTAAAATAGTAGCTGCCATCTGTTGCCTAATTTCAGCTATTGCCTCCAGGCTTGCGTCAATGGAAATATTGTTGGGGACATCAGGGAATTCTGAGAGTATTACCTCATCAAACTAAAAGTAATAACAGAAAAGGGTGTTATATCATATAGAACATTTATCCTTACTGTCTGAATGAGTTTGTTCATTTGTGTTAAAAATATTTCTATACCTTCATAACAAAAATCCCACAACTACTTCCATCCTGCTGGTTTGTGTTTCTAATTTTCTGATAATCTGATATTGCACCAATCTTTTCTGTCCAGAATGTTGTGGCGCATTTGGAAGAACCTTCTAAAAACAATTGCAAACATTCTCAGCATCTATATGTATAGCTTGATTAAATGCATTGAAAGAATTTAACAGGCAACCCATTTTTCTTTAATAATTATAATAACTATTATATTGCAATAACTCTTATTCATGAGTGTTTTTCATTTATCTTGTGGTTTTAGTTTCATTTTAATTCAGCTTTTGTTGTCTTTTGTTTACATACCATTGATTATATTGCTGTTGTACTATATTTATTTATTTATTTTTAGTTGAGGTTATGTCATGTAATGTTACTGTAGTCATGTGGTCTATCATTTTCTGTAGTACTCTGATTTACAGTATGTAATGGACTACGTGTGTTTGGCCTTGTCTAATGAAGAATAATATGCCTGGAACTGTCACTTATAGTCATAATAAATATTTTTCTGTTTATTTACCTGTAGTATGCCAACATTTTCTATTTGTTGTTTACCTCACAGTTGCATATATTCATAGTAACTTTAAATTATACACAGCAATACACATTTAACTTTTTCAAAAACATTTACACAAAATATTAAAAATACATAATGTTCAAACAGTTTTTTCGTGCTAAATTTTTTTGAAATGTACTAATGAAAAAGGGAAGCCTGTTATCAGGATGAAATTATTGTACTAACTACAACACTTACCACCAAGGTCCAGTGGGCTCCATGTACATTAAGTGCCCCAACTGCTGCATCATAATCATTCAATTTCAACTGTGCAAAAAAGTAATAAATGCAATTTAAACAAAACATATTATTTAATAAAAATATATGAATAAATTAGGCAAATTCATTACCTTTGACATTAAATGTCTCTTTATGACCTCATCGTTTGCATTCATTATTACACCAGTTGTGTAATGATTAATAATCAGTACTTTTTTGCTGCCTCATGTCGAGTTTTCACCATCCAGAGGTAGTATTCAATGGTCTATATATAGCGGGTGAAACAAAAATTAATTAATACAATTAATAATAATAATTCATCAAGCCAACCTAATAAAAGTGAAACTAAAAGGGTTATTTACAGATCTGAATTGGTAAATAATGAAAAATTTATATCTCAATAAATAATTTATCATATACATCATTTTTACATTACAGTATGACAACAAATGCCTTTTGAAAATATGTGTGTTGCATTGTCTGCTGCTTAATTAATATATTGTTAAAATGACTACTGAAACTCAAACTAAATGATTCTCACTGCATATTACAACTTGAAATCATTCCAGTAAAAATATGAAAACCTAAGGAAAGAATGATATGAGGTCTTTATAGAATATTATAATGAATAGTGTTGTTGACTTTCAATTTTGTACTGATTTGTACAATAGTATTTGCACAGAACATTTACATTGTTAAAGTAGTACCAAACAATACTGTACATGTACATAGATGCATATGAATAACATGATTGTTATGATTGATGTTCAGTATTTTACTTAAAACATCTTACCTCTCCACATAACCATTGTTGAGGACAAAGTGTTTTGAAGTCTGTAACTCTTAAAACCATAGGGCTGTCTTCTTGACTCAAAGGCAGTGCAGCAATGACAGCTTCTTCGATGTCCGTCTCCCAGAGAGCAAGCGTCTAGAAGACAGTTTTTATTTACATTATATATATATATATATATTTTTTTTAATATATATTTTTTACATTTATTTATTTATTTATTTTTTCCCTGACAAGATAAAAAGATTACCTTTTCCTGGGGATCTTTGATTGCAGCTGTTTCTGACCATGTATTTAGCTGCTTGGTGTTATGCAACTGTTGTACATCCTCCTTCCATACATCACATGCCATTGTTTGAATGCCTGTTGTAGAGGCTTTGACATCAGTGTCAGGTATGCCATTTCTATCAGAAGCGGAATTGTTTCTCCTTTTGTCTGCCTTTTTGTTTTTTATTTTTTTGGGGACAGGCATGGTTACAGGGACACTATAATACTTGGACTTTCGGAGAGCAGTTACCCTTTTTGCCCACTGCTCTTCAGTTAGGTCTGTGGCTTCACTTTTTCTTTTAGCTTTTGAACGTTTGGATCCAGCCAACAGACCATGTCCAATTATGTGTTCACGGTAGCGTCCTTGTAAAGAAGAATGAAGTCTGCAGATAAAATCTGCTGGTCTCATTTTTCTTCTTCTTTGTAAGATGGATTTTTTCAAAATGCCAAACCAACATTCCACATGGCTATTTGTATCCCTGGTTTTGGCTTCTACCGTTGGTTCAGGTGGTTTTGTTGAGTCAGTGGCATACTTTGCCATGTTTCCAAGGAAAATGCCACTCCATAGTGGGAAAAGACCCAAGTAGTGCCCTGTCAGGAGATTGATAATCCCTTCACATTTGTACGCATTGTCATCCACACTGCTAGTCCTCTCTTCTTTTTCCAATACATCCATGGACTCCTCCATGACTTTGAGAAACTCCAAGGTGAACTGGGATCGTCCAATGATTGTGTTTTTGGACATTTGAATATCATCTTCTGCAGGGATGCTTGCCTTGAGGAAAATGTCATCCTCAACATCTAAAGCAATTTGCTTTATGTAATTGTTGAGTTTGACAACTGCAGCTTCCACAGTTGATGTAAAGCACATCTGCAAAAAGATTGCCTTAGCCTGCTGAAGAGTTATGCTATTTTGCAAAAGTGCAAAGCAGAACACAGCAAAGTTGTGCGATCCTTTGTCTGTTGTATGTTTTCTGGCTGCATTCGAAAAGGTTTTTACCATGTGTGCAGCACAGATATGCACAACAGTGAACCTTATTACATCCTTCCGTTGAAGTTGGAAATGACAGATTTTGTGTGCCCTATCTAAGAACGTATCAACATTTTCTTTGTTGAACGATACGAGAACACTTTGGATCAGTGCCCAACTAAAATCTGTCTCAATGCGAAGTACTCGGACAGAGGTCAATTTGCTGACACTGTGCACAAATTTCAGCAGCCAGCTTGAAATATTTGGCACATTGTGTTCATTTGTCAACATCTCTGTTACTGGAAGTGGCGGTTTGTTTGAACCATCTCCTGGAAGAACAAGAGCATAATACAGCACTTTCTTAGCTTGATTTGGTATTTTGCTCACTATTCCTCCGGTCGCATCCAGATAGAGGGATGTGTTGTGGTTGTCCTTCAGGTGTGACAGAAGGATTTCCATTCCCTGTTCTGTGTACATTTGCACCGCAAAAGGATCAACTTGCAAATGCTGCATGTACCCAGGGAAGTTGAAAAATCCTGTATCACACTCTTTGAGTATTTTCTGAGTTATCATTAGTTCCATGACAACATTATCATGGAACCGGAGGCTCTTTTTAAATTCTGAGGATATGGTTTTTAGAACATTTTTTGTGAGGCATTTTGAAATGTTTCCAGCTATGAGCTCTGCAGTTGGAGTGGAACTCAGTTTTCTGTAGTAGAAATTTGAAATTCCAATTTTTAATGCCTTGGCTATTTTGCCTCTGCGTGTGTAACTTGCCCTACGAAATTTTAGTTCTTCTTTTGCATGTCTGACACGCCCAAATTGGGTGACACAGAAGGTAATTTTTCTGTTGTGTTGTGGTGGCTCCTTACAGGTAAATGCATATTTGGCCTTGCAATCAGAGAATGTGCACACAGCCTGTAACTTCATATATGGTCCATGTTTCCGACTGTGAAGGCATCTAACTCTCTGGTATTTAAATGCAATTGGACACGATGGTTTTATTTTCTTAAACTGTTTGTAAATTATGTGAGTCCAAGGAGTTCTGAGTTTTAGTTGTCCTTCTTTAGGTGCTATTTTTCTCCAGTCTTTACTCGTGATGTGAATTTTGAATTTCTTTTTACCTGTTGTTGTTGGTCTCCACTGGCTTTCTTTGTTTTGTTTTGTATTGTCTGGTACATCCCTGGTGTCACCCTCATGCTCTACAAAGTCTTCATGTGGATGAATTTCTTCAAAGCAGCAATCAAGCTCATTGATTTCCTCAGCCATGTCATTGAATAGACAATCATGATCTGATTCTGCATCTGTATTGTCTTCCTCATTCTTATCCAGGTGGTCAGTAAGTTTAATTTTTTTTCGGAAACGCGTAAAAACAGTTGACCGCACATTTTTTCGGGTTACTGTGCCATACAACTGAGAGCCACTTTCGGTATTTAAGTGTGTCACTTCCAAAAACATTTTGGGCAACCTCACTCCATATGATGGAATTCCATGGTATCCTTTTCTCTAGATTAATCTCAGACTTTAGAAACTTTTCAACTAGTCTTTCAACCCCTCCACATTCACTCCAAAGGTCTGGAGCACCATGTTTCAGACCTATTTTTTTGCGTGGTTTTACCATGCTGGTCTATATACCATGCTGATTAATCTAGCATGATATTTCTGAAAACAAACGTGCAGGATTTACTGTAATGAGGTATTCAGCAAGTATTGTTGTGATAGCCTGGGGTAAAAATATGAATAAAGCACGAAAAGCTGAAGCAATATGCCAATGTAATAACCATGCAGTCCACGTGTGATGGATCCCTGTGTCCTCTGAGGGAATTAACGCACGAAAAGAATTTGGTCTTTAAAAAAGAGTGGATATTTATTGTAGCCTTTTTTTATTTTTAAAATTATTATTATTTTTTTTAATGTGGAAAAATTGGTTAGCACTTCAGTAGCTGTGAGGTTTTTTTTTTTTTTTTGCATTTTGCATTTTGCACTTTGATGGTGCCCATTAAGAGTCGCTGTCCTCTTTTGAAGTGCTGAACTACTGCCGGCATGCAAATATTTATTTATTTATAAAAAGCCAATAGGATCAATTTAATTTATGCATATATTTTCAGCAAACAATAGCCTACATCAGTGCGTTTGCACATAGGACAAAATGTTGAGCACAATTATTTCAATGCACCGGCAATTGATCATCATCATCTTCTTCTTCTTCTTCCTCTTGTACATTTTGATCTTTGCACCTTTTGCTTATTTATCGTGGCCTTAAAGAGTCGCTATATAGGCTATGTGTGTGAGTGTGTGTGTGTGTGTGTGTGTGTGTGTGGGATATGATGTTAGTGATGTCACTTTCCTTATAGCGGACTTAAGGGGTCTGTGGACAAAAGCTTTTCTGTGAAAAAATTCACAGATCAAGCTGGTGAAGATGACACCGGTTTCAGAGGACACTGTCATATGAATTCACAAATCATGGAGAATGTCATTCAGTATTATTTGCGTGTCTATGCGCACTGCGTATTTATAGCCAAAATAAATCTGAATATCGAACCGCAAACTATCTTTACTGCGGCATAAATATGTCAAAAAAAAAAAAAAAAAAACTACTACACTTTTACTACAATAAAACCATGGTTCATTTTCGTAAGGGATTGACTACACATGACATGGTCGAGTGACAGTTACTATGGTAAAAAAATATGGTAAATGTGTGGACTTTTAGTAGGACTTATAAACTTAAGTAAATAACATCAATATGAACAACTAAGCATACAAGTAATATATAGATTGCAACATCAGTTTAAAGACACGATGTTGCTATAGCTTACACACGATAATGTACATCAGAATGGCAAAGGTATATATAAAACAGATTAAACGTAATGCACATATGATAGTTACAAAGATCAAATATCACACACTTTCTTTTCATTGAAGCACAACACCCGTGAAATTAATAAATATATAGTACGCGCTATGGCAGAAGTTTAGCAACCGCATCGGCTCTCTCCACAAACTCAACTCTCAGCGCCGTGGGCGGGATGCTCGCCTGTGCGTAGATCGGCGAATTCTGATTGGCTGCCGCACGAGATGCTGTGCATCTGTCGATCTCAACAAAAGAAAAAGTCGTGATCAGCATTTTAAACAAGTATAGAAGCTACATAAACTATTTACATGTTTCCCCTTAGACAAAATAAGTAATCACTCGATTATATTTATTTATTTTCTTTAGTATTGCGGTACGTTTTTACCTTGTGTAATATTTGCCTGTGAGTCCTTCATTTTTGTTCAGTATGAAGATGGATCTCCAAATCATACAGTCACTGGAAAGTGTTCAAATACTTGAGATGCTGGAAAACTGTGTTTCACTGCTCAGGACAAACAAGGGCCTCATGAACAATTATCACAAACATAACAACAGATTTTGATCATTTAGATGGTGACACAAAATTAAGAATCAAGGGTATGTAAACTTTTGAACTGGGTTCATTTGTTTATTATTATGGTACATTCTTTAAGGGGAAGTGTTTGACGTCTCAAATGCAATGGTGTTGCCATTAATTTAGAGGAACAGCAGTTTTATTTCATCTGCATTCATTTGGAAGAAATTGTGAATTGATTAAAAACTGTGATTCATTTCTTCTTCAGGTGCATCTGGTGTTGATATAGACGGAGTGTTACTGATGGAGGGAGATTCAGTCACTCTACACACTGGTGTTGAAACAAACCAACAAGACAAAATTAGATGGTATTTCAATGACACTCGCATCGCTCACATCACTGGAGATCTCAGTAAGATCTGTACAGATGTTCAGTGTAATGAAGGTACTGAGAGATTCAGAGACAGACTGAAGCTGGATCATCAGACTGGATCTCTGACCATCATGAACATCAGAACCACAGACTCTGGAGTTTATAAACTACTGATAAGCAGCAGCAACTTCGACAGTGAAAATATCTTTAATGTTATTGTACATGGTGAGTCATGTTTGAAAGGTACTGTCATACATATAAATCACTTCGTTCATGTGTTATTTGTTATCATTTTGTTGTGAAATTTAGAGGTGATTTTTCTTCTTACCTGTATATTAATTTACATAGAGTATATAGATTTAATCAAAAACAGATTTACTGTTAAAGTGGAATTTGTAGGCTTGAATATAAATGTGGTTCAGTATGATTTACATTTTTTCCCCATTTGTTATTAGTTTTATCAGTTATTTTCTACTTATCATCTATTTAATTCCAGCTCTTTTTTTACAGTCATTTTTTTCTCCCACCAGGAGTCCAAAGTGCAAAGTATTTGGTTTAAAATGAGTTCAATAGCAAAAAATGTGCAATTCCCCCAAAAGAACGATCTTCCAGCAGTTGTTGGTTTGTGTTTCAGGTGTTCCTGCTGCTGAACATGATAAAATGAAGAGAAAGTCAGTGAAGAAGGGAGAATCTATTACTTTACATTCGGATGGAGTAAAAAAAACAAATAATTTAAAGATGTGGTATTTTAATGACATTCTCATCACTGTAATCACTGGAGATCAGAGTGAGATCTGTACAGATGATCAGTGTGATGAGAGATTCAGAGACAGACTGAAGTTGGACAATCAGACTGGATCTCTGACCATCACAAACACCAGAACCACCGACTCTGGACTTTATAAACTACAGATCAGCAGCAACAGATTCAGCATCGTAAAGACATTCAGTGTTAGTGTCACTGGTGAGTATCATTTTAGTCATTCAGTACTTTTTCACTTGAACTATTTTAGAAAACTGATACATTTAAATCGACCCAGTAAATGTTTTCGTTGTGGTCTGTTTGAAGAAGTGAACTTTGATTCAATATATAACTGAGATCAGAGCTGTTTCAATATATAACTCTGAACACTGATGTTTCTTGTTGCTGTTTTAGCTGCTGTTCCTTACAAACCCACCAGATGACACCTTTATCAAATAAATCAATGTTATACAACTTTTCACTAAATATCAAAGTTTTTTGTATCGTTGTTTATCAGTCCATCTAATAATGACTGTCTCTCTTTAGCTGTTCCAGATTCAACTGTTGTTGCTGCTGCTGTTGTTGTTGTTGTTGCTGTTCTGCTGGTTGTAGTTGCTGGTGTGATTTACTGTCACCACAGGCGAGCTACACAATGGGGAAAAAAAGGCAAGAATTGCATACAGATGATCTGACAAACAAAAAAACAATAAAATAAATAAATAAAAATCTTTAAAAATATGTAAAAGCATGCAGTTTTATTCTGATTGACCAAAGTACATTTTTGTTATTGTTCAAACAGGAGAAAGGACACAGCACAATGATCAGGATCAGGTAAGATGTGCACAAAATCTGTAAACACCTACACTATGAATTTACAACATATTGACTTATTTGAGAAAGGCTCCGATATACTTAAAGCAAAATTGAATAACTAACTGGTATTGTGTCATTTTGAACAAAATTAGGCCAGAACAAAGTTTGGTTACACTTTAGAATAGGGAACACTTATTCACTATTAACTACGACTTTTCCCTCAATAAATTCCTAATTTGCTGCTTATTAATAGTTAGTAAGGTAGTTGTTAAGTTTAGGTATTGGGTAGAATTAGGGATGTAGAATAAGGTAATGTAGAATAAGGCATTAATATGTGCTTAATTACTACTAATAAATGGCTAATATTCATAATATGCATACTAATAAGCAACTAGTTAAGATACCTTAAAATAAAGTGTTACCCAAAGTTTGTTTTGTTGGAGTTTGTTTTGGGAATTTGAAACAACTTGCTTTGAACTACCATTGGTCTGTGGCAGTTATGCAATAAGTAGATGTGGCTCTGGGGCTCCACCTTCTTTGATGTAGAAATCTTTTCCAGCTGATGTATTCTGTTAAGTCCCTCAAGTTCAGATGTCTGTGAGTAAAAACATGAATACTCTGGAGAGCTGCTTTATAGAAACTGAAGAAGTTATTCTAACTTGTAAGGCTGGAAGAACCTCAGATACTTTCTCCTGAGATACGGACATCTTTCTCATCAATCCTTTCTCACTCATCTTTCTCATCAATCCTCTTTCTCACCTATATATTTGTTACTTTTCCCCCACTTCCTTCCCTTCACTCACTTAACTCAGAATGGTCAATAGCAAAATATAATGTTCAACAGGTGGCCCAGGTGGACTCTTACAGATATCTGGGCATTCACATTGATAAACTAACATGGAGTGTTCAGGTTGAAAATGTCTGCATTAGGGTTTTTTTTAGGGTATTTTCTTCAAAGGTTGAGGGTCTTTGGTGTTAACCAGAAAGTGTTGCTTCTCTTCTATCATGCTGTAATCGAGAGCATTTTTTGATGTGGCATCTCAGCGTGGTTTGGCAATCTTAGTGTACACTTGAAAGCCCAGATTACACGGCTAACACAGAGAGACATGAAAATTATGGGAGTTAAGCAGCATCCCACACTTCAGGCTGTTTTTGAAGAAACAGTTATTAGACCTGCTCAAAAAATTATTTCAGATCCCACCCTTGGGAAGACGCTTCAGAGTTCTTCAGTGTAGGCTTAACCATTTTAAGAACTCCTTTGTCCCATTGTCCTTTAAAGCATTAAATGATAAGTTAGCTAGAGGTCAATAATTATATAAATATATATATATATATATATATATTTTTTTTTTTTCTTCCACCCCATCTGATGTGTGCAAATATATACAAACATGATGATTAAAGATGTTGCACAATAGGTAGGGTGCAATTTAGTTGTTCACTGTATATTGTGGGGAGGGCAGAGACGGGTCGCTGTATGTATTATATGAATGTAGTATGTTATTTGTGTAAAACAACAGTGATCATATTGTATGTGTCCAACACAAATTTCCTTCTGGACAATAAAGTTTATCTTATCTAATCTTATCTTATCTTACATATATATTCACAATATTCACAGTCATGTATTATTTGAAATGTCTCAATCTTACAAGAAGTAGACTAAAAGGTAATACATATTCTAAGAGTTTAGAGATATGTTCCTTATTGTAGAGGGAAAAATGTGTTTGTGTAACTGAATCTTCAAATATTTTTTTTTTTCACAATCATTTGTTTTACCTTCTATGAATCTGTGCTCTTTCTTTCAGGACAATGATGAAGAAGCATCACTCCTTATTCTGGCTGAGAATCCGCAGATGGTTGTTGCTGATCATACTGACGACAAACCGAAGGGTGATGCTGGAAAGAAACTCGCTGATCATACTAACAAAAAAGCGAAGGTGATGCTGGAGAGAAACTCGCTGATCATACTAACAAAAAAGCGAAGGGTGCTGCTGGAGAGAAACTCGCTGATCATACTGACAAAAAAGCGAATAGTGATGCTGGAGATAAACTCGCTGATCATACTGACAAAAAGCGAAGGGTGCTGCTGGAGAGAAACTCTTTGATCATACTGACAAAAAGCGAATGGTGATGCTGGAGATAAACTCACTGATCATACTGACAAAAAGCGAAGGTTGATGCTGGAGATAAACTCGCTGATCATACTGACAAAAAAGCGAATGGTGATGCTGGAGAGAAACTCTTTGACCATACTGACAAAAAGCGAATGGTGATGCTGGAGATAAACTCGCTGATCATACTGACAAAAAAGCGAATGGTGATGCTGGAGATAAACTCGCTGATCATACTGACAAAAAAGCGAAGGTTGATGCTGGAGAGAAACTCGCTGATCATACTGACAAAAAAGCGAAGGGTGCTGCTGGAGAGAAACTCTTTGACCATACTGACAAAAAAGCGAATGGTGATGCTGGAGATAAACTCGCTGATCATACTGACAAAAAGCGAATGGTGATGCTGGAGAGAAACTCACTGATCATACTGACAAAAAGCGAATGGTGATGCTGGAGAAACTCGCTGATCATACTGACAAAAAACCGAAGGATGCTGCTGGAGAGAAACTCGCTGATCATACTGACAAAAAAGCGAAGGGTGATGCTGGAGAGAAACTCGCTGATCATACTGACAAAAAGCGAAGGGTGATGCTGGAGAGAAACTCGCTGATCATACTGACAAAAAGCGAATGGTGATGCTGGAGAAACTCACTGATCATACTGACAAAAACCGAATGGTGATGCTGGAGATAAACTCGCTGATCATACTGACAAAAAGCGAATGGTGATGCTGGAAAGAAACTCGCTGATCATACTGACAAAAAGCGAATGGTGATGCTGGAGAGAAACTCGCTGATCATACTGACAAAAACCGAAGGATGCTGCTGGAGAAACTCGCTGATCATACTGACAAAAAGCGAATGGTGATGCTGGAGATAAACTCGCTGATCATACTGACAAAAAGCGAAGGGTGATGCTGGAGAGAAACTCGCTGATCATACTGACAAAAAGCGAATGGTGATGCTGGAGAGAAACTCTGATCATACTGACAAAAACCGAAGGATGCTGCTGGAGAAACTCGCTGATCATACTGACAAAAAGCGAAGGGTGATGCTGGAGATAAACTCGCTGATCATACTGACAAAAAGCGAAGGGTGATGCTGGCAAGAAACTCGCTGATCATACTGACAAAAAGCGAAGGGTGATGCTGGAGAAACTCGCTGATCATACTGACAAAAAGCGAAGGGTGCTGCTGGAGAGAAACTTGCTGATCATACTGACAAAAAGCGAATGGTGATGCTGGAGAGAACCTCGCTGATCATACTGACAAAAAGCGAAGGATGCTGCTGGAGAAACTCGCTGATCATACTAACAAAAAGCGAAGGGTGATGCTGGAGATAAACTCGTTGATCATACTGACAAAAAGCGAAGGGTGATGCTGGAAAGAAACTCGCTGATCATACTAACAAAAACCGAAGGATGCTGCTGGAGAAACTCGCTGATCATACTGACAAAAAGCGAAGGGTGATGCTGGAAGAAACTCGCTGATCATACTGACAAAAAGCGAAGGGTGATGCTGGAGAGAAACTCGCTGATCATACTGACAAAAAGCGAAGGGTGATGCTGGAGAAACTTGCTGATCATACTGACAAAAAGCGAAGGGTGATGCTGGCAAGAAACTCGCTGATCATACTAACAAAAAGCGAAGGGTGATGCTGGAGAGAAACTCGCTGATCATACTGACAAAAAGCGAATGGTGATGCTGGAGAAACTCGCTGATCATACTGACAAAAAGCGAAGGGTGATGCTGGAGAGAAACTCGCTGATCATACTGACAAAAAGCGAAGGGTGATGCTGGAGATAAACTCGCTGATCATACTGACAAAAAGCGAAGGGTGATGCTGGAGAAACTCGCTGATCATACTGACAAAAAGCGAAGGGTGATGCTGGAGAGAAACTCGCTGATCATACTGACAAAAAGCGAATGGTGATGCTGGAGATAAACTCGCTGATCATACTGACAAAAAGCGAATGGTGATGCTGAGAGAAACTCGCTGATCATACTGACAAAAAGCGAAGGTGATGCTGGAGATAAACTCGCTGATCATACTGACAAAAACCGAAGGTGCTGCTGGAGAAACTCGCTGATCATACTGCCAAAAAGCGAAGGGTGATGCTGGAGAGAAACTTGCTGATCATACTGACAAAAAGCGAAGGGTGATGCTGGAAAGAAACTCGCTGATCATACTGACAAAAACCGAAGGTGATGCTGGAAAGAAACTCGCTGATCATACTGACGACAAAGCGAAGGGTGATGCTGGAAAGAAACTCGCTGATCATACTGACGACAAAGCGAAGGGTGATGCTGGAAAGAAACTCGCTGATCATACTGACAAAAAGCGAATGGTGATGCTGGAGATAAACTCGCTGATCATACTGACAAAAAAGCGAATGGTGATGCTGGAGATAAACTCGCTGATCATACTGACAAAAAAGCGAATGGTGATGCTGGAGAGAAACTCGCTGATCATACTGACAAAAACCGAATGGTGATGCTGGAGAAACTCGCTGATCATACTGACAAAAAGCGAATGGTGATGCTGGAGAAACTCGCTGATCATACTGACAAAAAAGCGAAGGGTGATGCTGGAGAGAAACTCGCTGATCATACTGACAAAAAAGCGAAGGGTGATGCTGGAGAGAAACTCACTGATCATACTGACGACAAACCGAAGGGTGATGCTGGAAAGAAACTCGCTGATCATACTGACGACAAACCGAAGGGTGATGCTGGAAAGAAACTCGCTGATCATACTAACAAAAAAGCGAAGGGTGATGCTGGAGAGAAACTCGCTGATCATACTGACAAAAAAGCGAAGGGTGATGCTGGAGAGAAACTCGCTGATCATACTGACAAAAAGCGAAGGTGATGCTGGAGAGAAACTCGCTGATCATACTGACAAAAAAGCGAAGGGTGATGCTGGAGATAAACTCGCTGATCATACTGACAAAAAAGCGAATGGTGATGCTGGAGATAAACTCGCTGATCATACTGACAAAAAAGCGAATGGTGATGCTGGAGATAAACTCGCTGATCATACTGACAAAAACCGAAGGATGCTGCTGGAGAGAAACTCGTTGATCATACTGACAAAAAAGCGAAGGGTGCTGCTGGAGAGAAACTCTTTGACCATACTGACAAAAAAGCGAATGGTGATGCTGGAGATAAACTCGCTGATCATACTGACAAAAACCGAATGGTGATGCTGGAGATAAACTCGCTGATCATACTGACAAAAAGCGAAGGGTGATGCTGAGAGAAACTCGCTGATCATACTGACAAAAAGCGAAGGGTGATGCTGGAGAGAAACTCGCTGATCATACTGACAAAAAAGCGAAGGGTGATGCTGGAGAGAAACTCGCTGATCATACTGACAAAAAAGCGAAGGGTGATGCTGGAGAGAAACTCGCTGATCATACTGACAAAAAAGCGAAGGGTGATGCTGGAGAGAAACTCTCTGACCATACTGACAAAAAAGCGAAGGGTGATGCTGGAGATAAACTCGCTGATCATACTGACAAAAAAGCGAAGGGTGATGCTGGAGAGAAACTCGCTGATCATACTGACAAAAACCGAAGGGTGATGCTGAGAGAAACTCGCTGATCATACTGACAAAAAGCGAAGGGTGATGCTGGAGAGAAACTCTGATCATACTGACAAAAAGCGAATGGTGATGCTGGAGATAAACTCGCTGATCATACTGACAAAAAAGCGAAGGGTGATGCTGGAGAGAAACTCACTGATCATACTGACAAAAACCGAAGGATGCTGCTGGAGAGAAACTCGCTGATCATACTGACAAAAAAGCGAAGGGTGATGCTGGAGAGAAACTCGCTGATCATACTGACAAAAACCGAAGGTGATGCTGGAGAGAAACTCGCTGATCATACTGACAAAAAGCGAATGGTGATGCTGGAGAGAAACTCGCTGATCATACTGACAAAAAGCGAATGGTGATGCTGGAGATAAACTCGCTGATCATACTGACAAAAAGCGAATGGTGATGCTGGAGATAAACTCGCTGATCATACTGACAAAAAGCGAAGGTGATGCTGGAGAGAACTCGCTGATCATACTGACAAAAAGCGAAGGGTGATGCTGGAGAGAAACTCGCTGATCATACTGACAAAAACCGAATGGTGATGCTGGAGAAACTCGCTGATCATACTGACAAAAAGCGAATGGTGATGCTGGAGATAAACTCGCTGATCATACTGACAAAAAGCGAAGGGTGATGCTGGAGAGAAACTCACTGATCATACTGACAAAAAGCGAAGGTGATGCTGGAGATAAACTCGCTGATCATACTGACAAAAAAGCGAAGGGTGATGCTGGAGAGAAACTCGCTGATCTTACTGACAAAAAAGCGAAGGGTGATGCTGGAGAGAAACTCTCTGATCATACTGACAAAAACCGAAGGATGCTGCTGGAGAGAAACTCGCTGATCATACTGACAAAAACCGAAGGATGCTGCTGGAGAGAAACTCGCTTGATCATACTGACAAAAACCGAAGGGTGCTGCTGGAGAAACTCGCTGATCATACTGACAAAAAACCGAAGGGTGCTGCTGGAGAGAAACTCGCTGATCATACTGACAAAAAACCGAAGGGTGCTGCTGGAGAGAAACTCGCTGATCATACTGACAAAAAACCGAAGGGTGCTGCTGGAGAGAAACTCGTTGATCATACTGACAAAAAAGCGAAGGGTGATGCTGGAGAGAAACCCTCTGATCATTCCGACAAAACATGTTCTTCCGGTGGCGCTGCACTGCTGGCGACTCAGACTTTGTAGCGCATGCTTCGGCTGTGATACTATTTTAACTTAATTTAATCTATAGCCCATTTTAATTTAAATTTATTCCGAATTAACTTGTGTGGGCTCCTGAGAATTTGAATACAAAAATCAGCTCAAAGACTGTTGCTCGTTTGGGTTTTGATCCTGGTCTTGTCATCGATAATCTGCAACACTTTTCCGATAATGCCATGTGACACTGGGACGCCAATCACATATACTAGAGACGCTCTCCTGCTGCTTTGGTCCAACTACTTTGGTCCAACTACTGGATCTGTTCGGTTTGCCATTCGATATAAGAAGGTTGGCGGATAAGCTACCCCAGAGGAAAAGAGGACAAAGAGGTTGTGTTCATTTGTGTCTCCGGCGGCGAGGAAACAGACCTCCTCCCTTGACCAAAATAATCCTGAGAAACGTGATCTCTACAGAACAAAATTGAAGAGCTGCGGTAAAATCCAAGGTCTGTTTTGAATACAGAGGAGCCGGCCTTATCATACTCATGGAAACATGGTTGCACCCTGGTATGGCCAGCACGCAGTTCGAAGTGCAACTGGCTAGGAAGATGTTACCCATGACACACAAAAAGCAGATGATTTGAACTGTTTCTTCTTGAGGTTTGATACTCAAATTTTTGATCTAGAATGTAAAACGAAGCTAAGCTCTATATCTACTACTGACTTGGGGGAGAATAGGTTGTTGATTAATTGGGACCAGGTTCAATCACTATTTAAACAGATGTGTCCAAAGAAATCCACTGATCCTGATGACATCTCGTCCTTTTTATTAAAAGTCTGTGTAGAGGAATTGTCACATGTATGGTACTCTATATTTCAAAGGTCTATTGATTCTAAAGTAGTAACAGCAATTTGTAAGAAGTCTCTTATAATTATTGTGAATAACAATAATTTTAGACCAATTGCTCTTATATCAGTAGTGATGAAGTGTTTTGAGAAGTGTATGGTGTCAATGTTAAGAGAAAATGTTAGTAATCAATTAGATTCACTTCAGTTTGCTTATAGCAAAGGAAGGGGAACAGGTGATGCTATTAATGCATTTGGTCTTAAATCATTTGGAGGATTCTGACACGTGTGCTTTTTATTGATTTTAGTTCAGCTTTTAATACTATTCAACCTTATGTTTTAGTAAAAAAATTAAAGCAGTTAGGTGTAAATCCTACAATTATACAGTGGTATCACTCCTTTTTAACAAACAGAACTCAGAGAGTTAAAGTAAATAATAGTTTGTCCCACAAAAAATACTGTAGTACTGTTATCCCACAGGGCTGTGTTAGTTTGCCAGTTCTTTTTACGCTAATGAGTGCTCAAATTGGCACCCACAGAACCTTGTTCTGAAGTACTCGGATGATACAGTAATTTTAAGTCTGTTGAAAAAACAAGACTATTCTTCTGTTTATTGTTCTGAGATCAACTCATTTGTTGAGTGGTGTGATTTTTTTAAAAAGAAAACTGAGGAAATCATATTTGATCCTAAGGGTATTGGTGATCATATGCCTGTATCTGTTCACAATCGAGAAATTACACAGGTGCAATCATACAAGTATTTAGGAGTGCATATAGATAAATCTCTTACGTGGGACACTCATGTTAATTGGGTTTGTGAAAAACTACCAGACGTATTATCTACGTAGATTGTGGTTTTATGGAGTTGACAGGAAAATTATGTATCTCTTTTATCAGTCTATATTAGAGAGTGTTATCAGGTATGGTTTGTCCACCTGGTATAATAATCTTTCTGTAAAATCCAAATCAAAGATACTATATATTGTTCGAACTGCTATGAAAATGATAGGACTGAAAGACTATCCCAGTATTCAAACTCTGTATGAGCAATGTACACTGAATGAGGCAAAAAGGATCCTATAATCCATCTCATACTCTATCCCTGTTATGAACTCTTACCCTCTGGAAGAAGGTACAGCACTTTGGTCAACCTTCGTTGTTTTTAAATGTGCTTTACAAATAAATATTGTATTGTATTGTAAGAATTGATCAGTGCTATAATGCATTGTGGCAGACTTTGTCATTCATTATCTCCCAAATTCGACAGTAAAACCCAGGGAAAGTTGACACAGATAGAGACTTGGTCGTTCAGAAAAATAATTTATTGACATTTTCGTATTAACTCTGAACTCATTTGAATAATGCATGTAGAAAATAGTAGGAACTAATCAGTGCTATGATGTATTTTATCAGACTTTATTTTTATGGAAAACTCCACAGTATAATATATTTGAACCTAATATAACTGTATCTTTTATCTTTTGTATTTTGGGGCACATTTAATTCATAACCGCTGAAATATAGGTCTTTGTCAGCTTTTTGGCCGCTTCGTGTGTCCGTACTGTAATACCACAAACAGATGTGCAGCAGAATCCAGGTGGCAGCTGACTTCACCGGGTTTTCACGGATGGCGGCTCACTTGACTTTTTTTTTCATCTTGAAAGTGTGACTGTCTGCCATATTACTATTACATTTTCGGTATAAAATTAGTGTGGATTGTTGGTAGTAGTCACGTAAACTTTAAAACATTGCAATTACATTAAATTATGGAGGTTTTATGCAACTCAGTAAGGTTAGTGGTTTACTCGACTGCCAAGCTATTAACTAATTAGCACGTGTTTGTTCGATGAAGATGCTGTAGTTTTTTTTTTTTTTAAGTTTTAGTTTTATGTTAATATTATAAGGGTGCATGTAGTCATATTAGTACTTCAGTTGTTCATTACAAAGTGCATTGGAAATTGCTGTGCACATGCTTTACTGCTGTGTATGTAACGTTATTAGCAATTTTTTTTTATTATTGCAGTTGAACATGTTTATCTGTCAATTCTGCAAGAATGAGAGCAGCACAATCCTACATTTTGTGCAGCATGTGAAATTGCATAGAAATGTGCCTAATTCACAATTTAGATGTGGTGTGCCTGACTGCCAACATGTTTTCACAAAGTTTTCTTCATTGAAGTCCCACATATACAGACATCACAAAGAACTTCGCACATCTGCTAAAGAATTTCAGGCACAGATGTGTGATAAAACATTTAAATTCCATGTAGAATTCTGTGAAGTTCAATGTGGGACCTTAACACAGCTTTTGTCTCATTTGAAGAGCCACATTCAGTCAGGTCTGGAGATCCGGTGCCCATTCGGTTGAAACAGGACATTTAAGGTGAGATCTACATTCGCATCACATGTATCACGGACTCTGATGTTGCGTCTGAGAGTGAGAGATCAGACGTTGTAGAGCACAATTTTCCTGAAGTTGAATCTCTTTTTTTTTTTTTTTTAAAAGAAATTTTACCCTTTTCTATCTGAAACTGCAAGCTAAATTGCTATTACCTGAGTCTACCATTCAAGGCATTGCTGAAGAATTTCAAAATATCCATGACATTGGGCAGTCTTATTTTCTTAGCAAACTGAAAGAAAAGCTTGCTTTGCTTGAATTATCAGAAGAGAGGATTAATGACGTGATTGATCAGTTGTCTAGGGAGGATTTGCTGACAGCTAATAGTGGTGTTTTCAGTACAGCACAGAGGGAAAAACTGCTTTCAAGCAAGATTTCCACTTTTGAGCCAGTCCCTATTTTACTAGGAGATAGTGAAACAAATGGGAAAGTACGGAGCCCCTAAAGAGACATTGGCAAAAAAATAAAAAATAAGACTTTCTAGTGCGCACGAGAAACTATCGCGTGCGCACGAGATACTATCGCGTGGGCACGAGATACTATCGCGTGCCCACGAGATACTACATTTACAGTTTCCTGTTGCATCACTTCTGCCATCTTACACAGAAGAAAACAAGAGCATGCATGTGCATGAATTAGCCTAATTGAGATCTATTTTGGCCTTCAATACTAAAACATTGTTTCTGTTCTTGCATTCGGACACAGATAAATCATCACTGAACAGCACAAGAACGGCTTTTTCTCTCAGCCTATATTCCACCTGAACAATACATAGCCTAACATCTCAGGATTGTCCATCTGTACATAACTTCTCAAAACTTTTCATCTGTAAAATAGCACATTCATAATTCTTTCTATTTTCTCTATAGGCCTATGTTGTACATAACCTAAAACATTTGCACATTAATAATTCTATTTTATCTATATTTTTATTACCATAGTTATTGTTTTTTAATGCATTGTCTATTCTATTATTAGCCTTATATTTCATTCTATTACCTTAAATTATATGCATGACTACACTCTCTCTGTACTTTCTCCACTGGATGCTCCTGTCACCAAGACAAATTTCTTGTGTTTTTGTGTGTGTAAACACACTTGACAATAAAGCTCTTTCTGATTCTGACATTTAAAACGCATTTTGAGGTCTAGAAGGATTGGTAGCTACAGTATAAAAGCTCAAATTTTAGATTTCGATATGGCGATAGCCTATTGTCCCACATAAAACTTTAAAAGCCAGTCAAATATGTATATAATTGAAAGTGATTATTTATTTTTGATAATTATTACTTTACTTCAGTTTGGTTTTCAATAACTGCTGTTAGTTTCTGTCACGAATCTGGTCTGCACTTCCGTTCATTCACCACTAGAGGTCACCCGCTCACCACATGGATTTTCACACCACACATCACATGGACTTCATTTCCCATCATCCAACACTGATCACAGCTGTCACCAATCACACGCACACCTGATCCCACGCACACACTGATCACACTCCCTACTTAAGCCATGGACTTTCTCTCCCTCGGGGCCGAGTATTGAATGCGTTTACCGCTCCCCAAGCCGTAGCAACTCTACAGAGCCCGTGTTTCCTGGATTAACCCTTTCCGTGCCATTCCGTGGTTCTGTTCTGTTCCTGTATTGTCCTGCGTTTTTCACTCCCCAAGTGTCAGCTGCTTTACGGAACGTTTGTTATTTTCTAGTCTGTGTTCCCTGTATTTACCCCTGTCTATCTGTTCTGACACTGTTTGCACCCCCATTGGATTCTAGCCTGTGTTCCCTGGATTATCTGTCTGCCTTGCCCTCTGGACACTGTTCGCCGATCATCGACCTTTGCTTACCCTAGGATTACTCTTCGTCTTGTCTCTGCCATACCTGTTTGCCATTGCCCTACCCTGCCTGTATTTGACCATGCCTATAAATAAAAGCTTGCAGATGGATCCACATGTCTCATGTCTCGTCAGCCACGTTACAGATTCGTTTCATTTTCGTTTTTTATTTCTTTGACATTTCTTTGACATTTTTCTTTTATCTTGATAAATAAATGCCTTTATTTCCGTTAAATACAGTTCCTAATATAACATATTTTACCGTTTAAATATGTATACGATATTTCATTTACTTCTAAAATGCTTGTTAAACGAGTTTAAATGTAATTAATATTGTATTCATGTTTAAACAGTAAAATATGTTGTATTAAGAACTGTATTTAACGGAAATAAAGGCATGCAGGCAAAGAAAGAAAGAAATGTCAAAATAAATGAAAAACTAAAATGAAGCACAGTTATTGAAAGCCTATAACTACAATAAAGTAATAATTATAAAAAATAAATGTGACCCGTGCTGGCAAAATGAGTAGGAATGCGCAAATTTTCAAAAATATTATTTTCACATTCTCCATTTAAAATACCTTCTAAAATTATATATGACTTGTTGGAATCGGACAAAAAATGACTGAGCTACAGCCGTTTGAAGGCAATAGAGGCAGGCAGCAGATCTGATTTCGAGAAAAATCGAGTTAACGATTACAAAGCAAAATCACCAAGCAACGTTACATATTTTACTCCAATTCTTTTCTTAATAATAATGGCTATATATTTATAAATCACAATATAGCTATTTTTTAATCTTTGTTATTCAATATAAGAACAAATATGCAAATAAACGGTAGTTTAATCAAGAGCATGCAAGTGATTCCACATTTTCTTTTTATGTATGATTAACATTGAGACAGATCTATATTAAGACCTACTGTAATGCATAGATCAATACGCAATAATTGTACTTTATAAGGGAGATCGCGCACTCGAGGAAAGGCACGTCTTATGCACTAGCTTTGCAAATGTCAGTCAGCGTGATCGTATTGTTTTCGTCAGCATATGTTTGAAAATCGTAAAACATGTTATATTAGGAACTGTATTTAACGAAAATAAAGGCATTTATTTATCAAGAAAGAAAGAAAAATGTCAAAGAAATAAAAACGAAAATGAAACGAAACTAACAGCAGTTATTGAAAACCAAACTGAAGTAAAGTAATAATTATCAAAAATAAATAATCGCTTTCGATTATATACATATTTGACTGCAGCTTTTAAAGTTTTATGTGGGACAATAGGCTATCGCCATATCGAAATCTAAAATTTGAGCTTTTATACTGTAGCTACCAATCCTTCTAGACCTCAAAATGCGTTTTAAATGTCAGAATCAGAAAGAGCTTTATTGTCAAGTGTGTTTACACACACAAAAACACAAGAAATTTGTCTTGGTGACAGGAGCATCCAGTGGAGAAAGTACAGAGAGAGTGTAGTCATGCATATAATTTAAGGTAATAGAATGAAATATAAGGCTAATAATAGAATAGACAATACATTAAAAAACAATAACTATGGTAATAATAATATAGATAAAATAGAATTATTAATGTGCAAATGTTTTAGGTTATGTACAACATAGGCCTATAGAGAAAATAGAAAGAATTATGAATGTGCTATTTTACAGATGAAAAGTTTTGAGAAGTTATGTACAGATGGACAATCCTGAGATGTTAGGCTATGCATTGTTCAGGTGGAATATAGGCTGAGAGAAAAAGCCGTTCTTGTGCTGTTCAGTGATGATTTATCTGTGTCCGAATGCAAGAACAGAAACAATGTTTTAGTATTGAAGGCCAAAATAGATCTCAATTAGGCTAATTCATGCACATGCATGCTCTTGTTTTCTTCTGTGTAAGATGGCAGAAGTGATGCAACAGGAAACTGTAAATGTAGTATCTCGTGGGCACGCGATAGTATCTCGTGCCCACGCGTTAGTATCTCGTGCGCACGCGATAGTATCTCGTGCGCACGCGATAGTTTCTCGTGCCCACGCGATAGTTTCTCGTGCGCACGAGAAAGTCTTATTTTTTATTTTTTTGCCAATGTCCCTTTAGGGGCTCCGTAGGAAAGAGTGCTTTGCTCAGTATGTCCCAGTTAAGCAGACCATCAGTGCTCTGTTTCAGTGCCAGTCTGTGATGGATCAGTATGAACATATGCACTCACAAACAGCTGAAAATGGTCTGTTTCGGGATCTAAAGGATGGTAAGTGTAGTGTATTGTGTTGAATACACCCAGACTAAACTCAAGAATAAGCACTGTTGGCCACTCTGGGTTAGATTTTGGTTGTCCAGTTAAAAAAAAAAGAAAGAGAGACACCTGTGTTAACGGAGTTCGTGATTCAGTTATTGTACAGTATAGAATTAAAGAAAGAAGAACTGCCCACCATTGTCCCGACTTTTATTTGTGTTCTGGAACAAACACAACAGTTGGCGACGAGGATTTCACGGATTATATGGCAGCGCTTTCTCCTTTTGTTTTGTTTTTTTACGGATGGGCGTTTTTTTTCCCTGGGAGAAGTGACCGCGGTCAAGTGAGCCGCCATCTGTGAACACCCGGTCAAGTGAGCCGCCACCAGGTTTCAGCTGCACGTCTATTTGTGGTATTACGGTACGGAGACACGGAGCGGCCAAAAAGCTGACGAAGACATATATTTCAGCGGTTATGAATTAAATGTGCCCCAAAGCACAAAAAATAAAATATACAGTTTTATTATGTTCAAATATATTATACTGTGGAGTTTTCCATGAGAATAAAGTCTGTTAAAATACATTATAGCACTGATTATTTCCTACTATTTTCTACATGCATTATTCAAATTAGTTAATACAAAAATGACAATAAATTATTTTTCTGAACGACCAAGTCTCTATCTGTGTCAGCTTTCCCTGGGTTTTACTGTAGAATTTGGGAGAAAATGAATGCCAGTCTGACACAATGCATTATAGCACACCTTCACATTTAGACAGGCATTATTCAAATTCCTTCAGAGTTAACAAGAAAATTGGAATTAATTCTTCTTCAGGACACCCAAGACTCTATCTGTGTCAAGTTTCATGAGATTTTACTGTAGAATTTGGGAGAAAATGAATGGCAAAGTCTGCCACAATGCATTATAGCACACCTTCACATTTAGACAGGCATTATTCAAATTCCTTCAGAGTTAACAAGAAAATTGGAATTAATTCTTCTTCAGGACACCCAAGACTCTGTCTGTGTCAAGTTTCATAAGATTTTACTGTAGAATTTGGGAGAAAATGAATGGCAAAGTCTGCCACAATGCATTATAGCACACCTTCACATTTAGACAGGCATTATTCAAATTCCTTCAGAGTTAACAAGAAAATTGGAATTAATTCTTCTTCAGGACACCCAAGACTCTGTCTGTGTCAAGTTTCATGAGATTTTACTGTAGAATTTGGGAGAAAATGAATGGCAAAGTCTACCACAATGCATTATAGCACACCTTCACATTTAGACAGGCATTATTCAAATTCCTTCAGAGTTAACAAGAAAATTGGAATTAATTCTTCTTCAGGACACCCAAGACTCTGTCTGTGTCAAGTTTCATGAGATTTTACTGTAGAATTTGGGAGAAAATGAATGCCAGTCTGACACAATGCATTATAGCACACCTTCACATTTAGACAGGCATTATTCAAATTCCTTCAGAGTTAACAAGAAAATTGGAATTAATTCTTCTTCAGGACACCCAAGACTCTGTCTGTGTCAAGTTTCATGAGATTTTACTGTAGAATTTGGGAGAAAATGAATGCCAGTCTGACACAATGCATTATAGCACACCTTCACATTTAGACAGGCATTATTCAAATTCCTTCAGAGTTAACATGAAATTGTCAATGCATTCTTATTCAGGACACCCAAGACTCTGTCTGTGTCAAGTTTCATGAGATTTTACTGTAGAATTTGGGAGAAAATGAATGGCAAAGTCTGCCACAATGCATTATAGCACACCTTCACATTTAGACAGGCATTATTCAAATTCCTTCAGAGTTAACAAGAAAATTGGAATAAATTCTTCTTCAGGACACCCAAGACTCTGTCTGTGTCAAGTTTCATGAGATTTTACTGTAGAATTTGGGAGAAAATGAATGGCAAAGTCTGACACAATGCATTATAGCACACCTTCACATTTAGACAGGCATTATTCAAATTCCTTCAGAGTTAACAAGAAAATTGTCAATGCATTCTTCTTCAGGACACCCAAGACTCTGTCTGTGTCAAGTTTCATGAGATTTTACTGTAGAATTTGGGAGAAAATGAATGCCAGTCTGACACAATGCATTATAGCACACCTTCACATTTAGACAGGCATTATTCAAATTCCTTCAGAGTTAACAAGAAAATTGGAATTAATTCTTCTTCAGGACACTCAAGACTCTGTCTGTGTCAAGTTTCATGAGATTTTACTGTAGAATTTGGGAGAAAATGAATGCCAGTCTGACACAATGCATTATAGCACACCTTCACATTTAGACAGGAATTATTCAAATTCCTTCAGAGTTAACAAGAAAATTGTCAATGCATTCTTCTTCAGGACACCCAAGACTCTGTCTGTGTCAAGTTTCATGAGATTTTACTGTAGAATTTGGGAGAAAATGAATGGCAAAGTCTGCCACAATGCATTATAGCACACCTTCACATTTAGACAGGCATTATTCAAATTCCTTCAGAGTTAACAAGAAAATTGGAATAAATTCTTCTTCAGGACACTCAAGAGTCTGTCTGTGTCAAGTTTCATGAGATTTTACTGTAGAATTTGGGAGAAAATAAATGGCAAAGTCTGCCACAATGCATTATAACACACCTTCACATTTAGACAGGAATTATTCAAATTCCTTCAGAGTTAACAAGAAAATTGGAATGCATTCTTCTTCAGGACACCCAAGACTCTGTCTGTGTCAAGTTTCATGAGATTTTACTGTAGAATTTGGGAGAAAATGAATGGCAAAGTCTGCCACAATGCATTATAGCACACCTTCACATTTAGACAGGCATTATTCAAATTCCTTCAGAGTTAACAAGAAAATTGGAATAAATTCTTCTTCAGGACACTCAAGACTCTGTCTGTGTCAAGTTTCATGAGATTTTACTGTAGAATTTGGGAGAAAATAAATGGCAAAGTCTGCCACAATGCATTATAGAACACCTTCACATTTAGACAGGCATTATTCAAATTCCTTCAGAGTTAACAAGAAAATTGGAATACATTCTTCTTCAGGACACTCAAGACTCTGTCTGTGTCAAGTTTCATGAGATTTTACTGTAGAATTTGGGAGAAAATGAATGCCAGTCTGACACAATGCATTATAACACACCTTCACATTTAGACAGGAATTATTCAAATTCCTTCAGAGTTAACATGAAATTTTCAATGCATTCTTTTTCGGGACACCCAAGACTGTCTATGTGAAGTTTCATGAGATATTACTGTAGAATTTGGGAGAAAATGAATGCCAGTCTGACACAATGCATTATAGCACACCTTCACATTTAGACAGGCATTATTCAAATTCCTTCAGAGTTAACAAGAAAATTGGAATAAATTCTTCTTCAGGACACCCAAGACTCTGTCTGTGTCAAGTTTCATGAGATTTTACTGTAGAATTTGGGAGAAAATGAATGGCAAAGTCTGCCACAATGCATTATAGCACACCTTCACATTTAGACAGGCATTATTCAAATTCCTTCAGAGTTAACAAGAAAATTGGAATAAATTCTTCTTCAGGACACCCAAGACTCTGTCTGTGTCAAGTTTCATGAGATTTTACTGTAGAATTTGGGAGAATATGAATGCCAGTCTGACACAATGCATTATAGCACACCTTCACATTTAGACAGGCATTATTCAAATTCCTTCAGAGTTAACAAGAAAATTGGAATTAATTCTTCTTCAGGACACCCAAGACTCTGTCTGTGTCAAGTTTCATGAGATTTTACTGTAGAATTTGGGAGAAAATGAATGCCAGTCTGACCACAATGCATTATAACACACCTTCACATTTAGACAGGCATTATTCAAATTCCTTCAGAGTTAACAAGAAAATTGAATAAATTCTTCTTCAGGACACCCAAGACTCTGTCTGTGTCAAGTTTCATGAGATTTTACTGTAGAATTTGGGAGAAAATGAATGGCAAAGTCTGCCACAATGCATTATAGCACACCTTCACATTTAGACAGGCATTATTCAAATTCCTTCAGAGTTAACAAGAAAATTGGAATAAATTCTTCTTCAGGACACTCAAAACTCTGTCTGTGTCAAGTTTCATGATATTTTACTGTAGAATTTGGGAGAAAATGAATGGCAAAGTCTGCTACAATGCATTATAACACACCTTCACATTTAGACAGGCATTATTCAAATTCCTTCAGAGTTAACAGGAAAATTGGAATTAATTCTTCTTCAGGACACCCAAGACTCTGTCTGTGTCAAGATTCATGAGATTTTACTGTAGAATTTGGGAGAAAATGAATGCCAGTCTGACACAATGCATTATAGCACACCTTCACATTTAGACAGGCATTATTCAAATTCCTTCAGAGTTAACAAGAAAATTGGAATTAATTCTTCTTCAGGACACCCAAGACTCTGTCTGTGTCAAGTTTCATGAGATTTTACTGTAGAATTTGGGAGAAAATGAATGCCAGTCTGACCACAATGCATTATAGCACACCTTCACATTTAGACAGGCATTATTCAAATTCCTTCAGAGTTAACAAGAAAATTGGAATTAATTCTTCTTCAGGACACCCAAGACTCTGTCTGTGTCAAGTTTCATGAGATTTTACTGTAGAATTTGGGAGAAAATGAATGGCAAAGTCTGACCACAATGCATTATAGCACACCTTCACATTTAGACAGGCATTATTCAAATTCCTTCAGAGTTAACAAGAAAATTGGAATTAATTCTTCTTCAGGACACTCAAGACTCTGTCTGTGTCAAGTTTCATGAGATTTTACTGTAGAATTTGGGAGAAAATAAATGGCAAAGTCTGCCACAATGCATTATAGCACACCTTCACATTTAGACAGGCATTATTCAAATTCCTTCAGAGTTAACAAGAAAATTGGAATTAATTCTTCTTCAGGACACCCAAGACTCTGTCTGTGTCAAGTTTCATGAGATTTTACTGTAGAATTTGGGAGAAAATGAATGCCAGTCTGACACAATGCATTATAGAACACCTTCACATTTAGACAGGCATTATTCAAATTCCTTCAGAGTTAACAAGAAAATTGGAATTAATTCTTCAGGACACCCAAGACTCTGTCTGTGTCAAGTTTCATGAGATTTTACTGTAGAATTTGGGAGAAAATGAATGGCAAAGTCTGCCACAATGCATTATAGCACACCTTCACATTTAGACAGGCATTATTCAAATTCCTTCAGAGTTAACAAGAAAATTGGAATTAATTCTTCTTCAGGACACCCAAGATTCTGTCTGTGTCAAGTTTCATGAGATTTTACTGTAGAATTTGGGAGAAAATGAATGCCAGTCTGACACAATGCATTATAGCACACCTTCACATTTAGACAGGCATTATTCAAATTCCTTCAGAGTTAACAAGAAAATTGGAATTAATTCTTCTTCAGGACACCCAAGACTCTGTCTGTGTCAAGTTTCATGAGATTTTACTGTAGAATTTGGGAGAAAATGAATGGCAAAGTCTGCCACAACGCATTATAACACACCTTCACATTTAGACAGGCATTATTCTAATTTCTTCAGAGTTAACAAGACATTTTCGATACATCCTTCTTCAGGACACCCAAGACTCTGTCTGTCAGCTTTCATGTGTTTTTAGTGTACAAATGTAGAATTTCAAAAAGACAAAAAATGTGGTCCAAAACACTAAAAACTGTTAACATGCATATTAATAATGGACATTATAAAAGATACAGTTATATTATCTTCAAATATATTATACTATGGATATGGAAGTTATATGTTTACTTAAATGAGATTAATGCAATCAATGCAAAAGCAACAAAATTAAAAAACAAAATTACACTCAAAAAATGATTCGTCTAAATTGACATTTTATGTAATTCAATTGCATTACAATTTTCCATCCATTTAGATTACATAGTTAACATAAACAAATCAATAAACTTAATTTGATTCATATCCATCAGTCATACGTGAATGAAACAGGTAAGATTTATGTAATAATTACAGTAAAGTACACTGCTCAGTGTTCATGTGTTTCCACACTACAGAGTGTTCAAGTAGAATTGAAGCAGTGCTGGAGTTAAGAAGATAATTATGATGATTGATCATTAATGATGAACAGCTGCTGTTATCAAGAAGAATCAAGGAAAGAGAAACACAAGAACTACAAATGACTTCAGCCACAGCAAGATGAAATCAACTGAAATAAAAGACATTAAATCTCTCAAGATCTGATTAAACAGCTTCACAAACAGCATCAGATTGACCTGATTTGACTTTATTTCTGTCAGACTTCTAGAGAAGCTCTTATTGAGAATTAACAGAGGTTTAGATGCTTTATTGTTTTGTTTGAAATCACCATCAAAGAGACCAGTGTTTCCTTTTGTTGGGCTCTTGACTCTTGACATGGTGTTAATATTACACTGGTTGCTTTAACTGTGTGTTTATATAAATGCACTTAGCTTAGCCAGTAAGAAAAAAAAATTTCTCATTTCGAGATCTCATTTCATGTCCAATATCTGGTTGTATGGATGTAGTACTGCATTAGATTTTACATAGCTTCAGATTGTAGTCTTGTAAAATAAGATAATTTAAATAATTTACAAATCACTTTGAGCACAAAAGTTTTCATCTGTAGCAATCAAAGACCACAGACATCAAGAATCATATGAATCTCAACAATGGTGACAGTCAACAAAAGATGTTGCAATGCATGCTGGGTACCAGCATAGTACAAGATTATGTATCAGCACATTGCAGCATGAACAACGCAGCTGAATTGTCTGATTAATTCATTATTTTACGTATGCTGTTATAGTTGTGACAGTAGCTTGTTTTGTGATGTTCAGAGTTTCATCTGAATATTTTCTAACTGTCACCATTGTTGAGATTCATATACTGATTCTGATGTCTGTGGTCTGTATTGCTACAGATGAAACCTTTTGTGCACAAAGTGATTTAAATTATTCAAATTTTCTGATATTTACAATACTGCAAGATATGAAGCTATGAAAACCTAAAACAGTAATTAATCAGAAACTGGACTTGAAATGAGATCAGTGGATCATCTATTCACAACTCTTCACTTGCTTGCTTTAGCGTGATTTAAATTATCACACAATTAAAGCAACCAGCGTAATATTAATACCAAAATGTCAAGGGTCAAGAGCTCAACAAAAGGAAACACTGGTCTCTTGATGGTGATTCAAACAAAACAATAAAGCATCTAAACCTCTGTTAATTCTCAATAAGAGCTTCTAGAAGTCTGACAGAAATAAAGTCAAATCAGGTCAATCTGATGCTGTTTTGCTGTTTAATCAGATCTTGAGATTTAATGTCTTTATTTCAGTTGATTTCATCTTCGCTGTGGCTGAAGTCAGTTGTAGTTCTTGTGTTTCTTCCTTCGTGATTCTTCTTGATAACAGCAGCTGTTCATCATTAATGATCAATCATCACATCTTCGTAACTCCAGCACTGCTTCAGTCTACTTGAACACTCTGTAGTGTGGAAACACATGAACACTGAGCAGTGTGGGGACTTTGCTGTGAATTATTACATAAAACTTACCTGTTTCATTCACGTATAACTGATGCATATGACTCACATTTAGTTTATTGATTTGTTTATGTTAAAACTATGTAATCTAAATGGATGGAAAATTGTTATGCAATTGAATTACATAAAATGTAAATTTAGACTGAATAATTTTTTTGAGTGTATATAACAGTCCTCTCTTCTGATCATTACTGATCACTTATAATGATTAAATGTAAAAAAAAAACAAAAAAACAAACACATTACCCTTAAAGTTTACATCAAGCGTGAAAATTCACTAGGATTCAAAACACACCATCACACTCATAAGGGTGAAAAGAAGCATTTTGCATTGTTTTTATTAGCATGTCAAATTCCTAGGTGTCTCTTTTACAGAAGCAGTCTCCACCACATATTGTTTGCTTACAAATGTTGAGGGTCTGAGTGGTCAAGCCAGTGCTCATCTACTGTCTTTACTTCTCTGACTTGTGTTGTAGATATTTCTCTCTTTAATAAAGAACACTGTCAGAGACAGAGTCTTTTGAGATTTTACTCTTGCAAGAAGGTCAGACAATACAGCAGTGAGCTCTGCAATATGTGTGACAAAAATAAGTGATGCCCCATGTTTTCAATAGCTATCTCCCAATATGACTATATGGCTAAGCAAGCCTCATGAACATATTCTATATGTTTCATTCCTCACGTCGCGTCTTCCCAAAAGCTCCATGATATCCTGTTTTTCCTAAGCAAGCAAGAACAAGCAGGTTATTGTGACATATTCTCGTGCAAGGCAGAGAAAGGCAGAAGCAGGCCTCATAGGCCCTGTGCTCAAACAGTTATACGATGTTATATGATTACTTGTGATATAAAAGAATATTGGAACATGTGAATATGCAATATATATGAGTAAATATTAATAATATGCATATAGTAAATATATGTAGGCTAAATATGATAAAATTATACATTTCTAACACAATTTCCTTTAGTCATTATTTGACAAGTTTTCAAGGATTCATATTTATCAGAACATCGAGTGCATGTGCTCCTTTAAGGCTTTAACATACCCCTTCATTAGCTGATAAGTGAAAAAGACATCACAAGCTTAAGGCATTTTTGTGTGAAGAAAAAATAACAGATATAAAGAGTCTATTCGGCACAAGAAATAGGTTAGCAAGTGACTTAGTTCAAAATCAAATCTTCATTAAATTCTTTTATTCACAATTCTGTTAACATTTTTTTTTGCACCTCAATTATTGTTCTTTATATCAATTTCAGTCGAGCTAGCTGCTTATGCTCTAGTTTTTTTGTTTTTTTTTTTTGTTGAATCGATGTACTAAATCAAAAGGATTAGTAATGCCCGGAGTCGCGTGATATTCTAGACGTGCATCTAAGATCCCCAAATTCCTTCAGTTAAATTGTGCCTAATTTAGACTCCCCGTTCATTTGGTGCTTTTGTAACATAGATTGGGAATTGCTCAGACGCCAAGATTTTTATGAAACTCTAAAAATCAGAATCTTAACTAACTCAAGACCGCTATGATTCTAAAAATGAGTAATTTGTCAAAACAAAAATTTATAGAAAAACACTATGTAAAAGAAAATGAGATCAGCCAAAACAGCATGACGTCATTAAATTTAGAAAGAACATGATGAAATTGTCTGTGTTTTCAAAATGTTATTATTGATGTCAAATAACAGAGAAATGATTTTTCATAATGTTTGCTTTACTCTATTGATTCTTACAGATTTTGTTTGGCTGTTGTTGCAGAGTTAAACAACAGTTAGACAAGCCAAATGAACAGGTGGTCTGGTGGTGTTGATTATGTATTGTCATCATCATTTGCCCTGAATCTCTGAATTAGATTTACTTTGATTACAACAGTCCCGTAATTCTGCAGTATAAGATCTGAAATTTTCAGTATAATCCGAAGGGTTTCTTAAAATTGTTCTGATCCAACAAAAAATTGTTCTTTAGGCACACTCTGACATCAAGAATGTGAGTATGAATCTCAACAACGGTGATAAACAGATCAACTCTGAACGTCACAAAACAAACTACTAAAAATATGCAATGCATGATGAGCTATTGATGAGTTTTGATTGGTGGCACCCAGAATGCACTGCAACATTTGATGGTCACCATTGTTGAGGTTTTCACGCTGATACTTGATGTTTGTGTGCCTAGATAAAATATATTTTTTTTATTATTTGATCAAGAGCTTATAAAAATCTGTTTATGTTGAAAATTCCAGATATTACATGCAATCACAGGACAGAAATCGCATTATAAATCCAACTCAGAGTTTCAGGTCAGATGATGATGTCAAAACATAATCAACACCAAATTTTTCTGTTGTTCAACTGTTGTCTAAGTTACAGAAACAACGATAATGTTGGGTCAAGAGAACTAAAGCAAACATTGACCACAATGGTAACCTAAAACAGATTTTCCTTCAGTGATTCTGTTTGTTAACATTCTTCAATAACTGTTTTTTGACACAATTTTGAACATGATGCCTGTATCATCTCCATGTAAACAACAAAAACATGAATTTGTGAAATGACTTCAAATGTTATAGTGTTCTTGATGAATTACTGACATGCATATAGTATCAGAGCATTTTTTCTCCAATGAAACCAATATGTTTAAATTTGACTTAATGTGCATTTTTACTCATTTTGAATGGTTAATTTGAATCATCTCATTTGATTAAGAAATTATGTGTTGAATTTAATTAATTATTCTGAATCTGTTGACACAATTTTATTAAATATAGTGATTACAATTTTTGAGTAAATATAGTGGATCAATGAATACCATGGATACAGATGTTTGATTTTTCATTAATTCAATTCTGAATTTTCAATTATTTGTAAATTAAATCAGACAAATAATGTGAACAAGACTCTGTTGTCAGCATGATTAATTTATGAAAAGGGAGATGTGTGTGACATGATAGCACATCACCAGAAGACAGAGTCAAATTAAAGAGTAAAATTAAGAAGAGATAATTAGTGATTGACAGTGATGAACATGCTGTTACAGAACATCAGATGTTGATGTTTTATTCTTGAGACCATCATGGAGATCAGTGTGCTTTGGTTGCTCTGAAATTGCTTTTGAAGCATTTAAGAAATGCTTGAAAATGCAACACACTTTGTTTTTAAAACTGAATGTCATGATTCTTCTGGTTTATTTATTTACTTCAGAAATGAATTACTATTAAACAGACATGAAAATATTGAAAAATTCATATAGAACATTATAATGCTGACATTCATACTGTCAGCATGCATTCAGCAATATTTTGTTAGTCACCATTGAGAATAGTGACTGCATGAGACATTTAAATATTAATGCACAGATTTATTCTTCATATTTACAGCAGAAATTATTGTGTACTGTACACAGAGTTGTTATTCAACAGAACATAAACTAAAATGAAAATGTATGTATATACATACATATTTCAGACATGATGCAAAATAGATTATCAATGAAAAAGTTGTCAAAGCAATCTGAACAGCAATTTTACAAATTAAAAAGTCAAGGGTCAAGAGCCCAACTAAAGCAAACACTGATCTACATGATGGTGGCATCATTTTAACCAATAAAACATCAACATCTGATCCCCAGATTCAACAGCAGGTGTTCATCACTAATGCACAATCATCATTTAATTAGTCTCTCTTCTTTAATAATTTCAACTCTGAGGTCTTGATTGACTTGAATGCTTGTGACTTGAATGAGTTGTTCCTCTAACAGCTGCTGAGTTCATGAATAAACACATGGCAGGACTTTTACTTTTGACCCTGAGACATCTGTTTATGACAAGAATGACATCAGACATGAATTCTGTTTGTCACAGAAAAGTCTTTAGTTGCCTTTTCATAGAATTAGAAAATTATTTATCAGTCTTTTCATCTTCCTTTAAAACAAAAATGTGACATTGCATTACCATGTAAATGGTACATTAAAAAATCATGTTACAAAAATATTTTCATTCATGAATTATAAAAATTGTTTGATACTATAATTTCTGTTCAAACTGTTGATAGTTTTTAAAGAAATGTCTGTTTCCAGTCTCAGAATCAGTAAAATAAATAGTGTCATGCATATGGTTTTGGTACAAAGGATCATGCACAACTGTTTCACCAGGATGAAAAAAAAAACAACAAGGTAGCACACAAATCAGCAGTATATGTACAAAATGTATGAAACAAAAATTTTCAATACAATGATGTAACAGAAACCATAAATCATCTGCACTCAAAATGATTTGGTCTAAATTAACATTTTATGTAATTCAATTGCATAACAATTTTCCATCCATTTAGATTACATAGTTTTAACATAAACAAATCAAAACTTAATTAACTGTCACCCACAGTTTTGAACAGAGACACAGTGCACTATCAAACTTAATTTTATAATTAATGAATGAAAATATTTTGTTCATGATTACCATTTACATGGTAATGCAATGTCTGATTTTAAAATGGGTTTCAAGGATGAATTTTGAAATTTAACACTGAAACAATTTCTTATGATTTCTAATTGTGATAGAAAAGGCAACTAAGAAGACTTCTGTGACAAAGGAATTCATGTCATGATGTAGATTTTTTTCAGGCACTCTTGTCAAAACAGATGTCAAATCCAGGGTCAGAAAGTAAAGTCCTGCCATGTGTTTATTCCACATGAACTCAGCAGCTGATTTCACCAGAGGAGGAACCAACTCATTCCTTTCAAGTCACAAGCAAGTTTGAGTCATCCCAAGACTCAACGAGTTGAGGTAATTAAGATAATTGAGAGACTAATTAAATGATGATTGTGCATTAGTGATGAACACCTGCTGTTACAGAATCACAGAGGATCAGATGTTGATGTTTTATTGGTTAAAATGATACCACCATCATGTAGATCAGTGTTTTTAGTTGGGCTCTTGACCTGATTCCTGTGTTAGATCTCTGTAGCAATGCATCTGTTGTACAGAGATCAGTTGTTCAGTGAGCAACTGTTTGTTGTTTTCATGATGAGGTAATCATCAGGTGCTTACATGTTTGCATCAATATATTGTGTATATATATGTATACACATACAACATTTTATTTCTTCATTTGTTCTGCTTTTGAACAAAACAACTCTGTGAAACCACAGCACACAATTTACTGCTGTAGTAGTTATAGAGAAAGAATTTTAAATCTACATAAATATTTAAACTCCAGTACTCAGACACACACAGACATCAAGAACAGCGATGAATCTCAACAATGGTGACAATCAACAAAATGCTTCATGCTGCAATGCATGCTGGGTAACACAGTATGAATAATTATTGTCACTGTTGAGGATCAATGATAAGTGTTCATGTCTAAAAGCACAATATAATTTAATTTTTTCCAATATTTATTACAGGCATTTGTTTCAGTAAATTCCTGCAGTTCTGTAACAACTGAACATCAGTAAATAAACCAAAGAGACACCTTCATGATGTTCATTCATGACATAAAAGCCAAAAGTGTAAGCTCATCTGCTTCCTGCTTTAATTCAGCAATGTGCAAACAGTGAAAATACTGCACAAGCTTAAAAGCAATCCATTCTCAGTTACTAAAAGGGTCAAGAGCCCAACTAAAGCAAACACTGATCTCCATGATGGTGGCATCATTTAACCAATAAACATCAACATCTGATCCTCTGTATTTCAGAACAGCAGGTGTTCATCACTAATGCACAATCAACATTTAATTAGTCTACATTCTTAATTACCTCAATTGAGGTCTTGGGATTTGACTGAAACTTGCTTGTGACTTGAAAGGAATGACTTGGTTCCTCCTCTGGTGAAATCAGCTGCTGAGTTCATGGGTGAATAAACACATGGCAGGACTTTTACTTTCTGACCCTGATTTGACACCTCTGGTCATAAATTAATCTATTACTTTTCCTACATAATTTTTAACAGAAAAGTGGTAAAATACCTATTTAGAGTCTTAGACCTCCAACGATATATAGTTTGTCATGATTAGATTAGGATTTAATTGTAAAATAGTGAAAATACGCCCCACATGGACTGACAGTTAAGAGGTTAATATGATTCATATCCATCAGTCATAACAATGAAACAGCTAAGATTTATGTCACCACAGCAAAGTCACACTGCTCAGTGTTCATGTGTTTACACCACAGAGTGTTAAAGTAGAATTGAGCAGTGCTGGAGTTAAGAAGATAATTATGGATGATTGATCATTAATGACAACAGCTGCTGTTATCAAGAAGAATCACCAAGGAAAGAGAACAAGAACTACAACCACTTCAGCCACAGACGGATGAAATCAACTGGAAGACATTAAATCTCTCAAGATCTGATTAAACAGCTTCACAAACAGCATCAGATTGACTTTATTTCTGTCAGACTTAGAAAGCTATTGAGAATTAACAGAGGTTTAGATGCTTTATTGTTTTGTTTGAAATCACCAAAGACAGTGTTTCCTTTTGTTGGGCTCTGGGCTCTGACCTTGACATCTTGGTGTTAATATTACACTGGTTGTTTAATGTGATCATTTAAATACATTAGCTAGCAAGCAAGTAAAAATTGTTAGATGATCCACTGATCTAATTTCAAGTCCAATTCTGATTATATAGACATCAGAGTTGTAAAGTCCAGGGTCAAAAGTTGTCCTGTGTTTATTCCACCCATGAACTCAGCAGCTGATTTCACCAGAGGAGGAACCAAGTCATTCCTTTCAAGTCACAAACGAGTCTGAGTCAAATCCCAAGTCCTCAAAGAGTTAAAGTTAATGAGATAATTAAGAGACTAATTAAATTATGGTTGTGCATTAGTGATGAACACCTGCTGTTTGAGAATAACAGAGATCAGCTGTTGATGTTTTATTGGTTAAATGATGCCACCATCACGGAGATCAGTGTTTGCTTTAGTTGGGCTCTGGCCTTTTAACTCAAGAATTTGCTTTAAGCAATTGCAATAGTGTTTTACAGCAAACATTTGTGCATTGCTGAATTAAAAGCTTGATTTGGTTCTTTTGAGCTTGAGTTTAGCTTGCACTTCTGCTTCAAATCATTTGAACAACATCACAAGGTGTCTCTTAGTTTGTTGACTGACATTCAGCTATTACTGAACTGTGAAAAAAAAGTCCTGTTAAACAAGTGCCACTATAATGCTAACATTGGAAAAAATAACTGTATCAGCTCAGGCTAAACATGAACATTATCATGATCACAGTGGTGACAATTTTCATACTGCAGTGCATGATGGGAGTTTTACATGGTGTTACCCAGCATGCATTGCAGCATGAAGCATTTTGAAGATGTCATTGTTGAGATTCATATGCTTTAGTGATGTCTGTGTGTGTCTAATTGAATGAGAGTTCAAATATGTACAATAGATTTAAAATAAATTCATTATACTTGTTGACCAATGCTAGATGCTGTAGTTTCACAGTTGATTATTCAAAAACATAAACCTACAAATGAAAAAATATGTTGGATGAAGTCACCAGGTGACGATTATTATTCCTCTAAAAGTAGCTAACAAGTGCTCACTGCACAGCACTGATCTCTCTGATTTATAACAGCACATGCATTGCTACAGAGATCTAACACAGGAGTCAGGACCAAGAGCCCAACTAAAGAACTGATCTCATGATGGTGGTATCATTTTAACCAATAAACATCAACAGCTGATCCTCTGTTATTCTCAATAACAGCAGGTGTTCATCAATGCACAATCATAATTTAATTAGTCTCTTAATTCATTAACTTTAACTCTTTGAGGACTGGGATTTGACTCAGACTGTGACTTGAAAGGAATGACTTGGTTCCTCCTCTGGTGAAATCAGCTGCTGAGTTCATGGGTGGAATAAACACATGGCAGGATTTTACTTTCTGACCCTGACTTTTATAACTCTGGTTATAGCTGACAGCTTGCTGTTAAATAATAAATGATTAATAATGCATTATGCATATGTCATTACTGTGTAGTTTCAATCTTATCAACAAATTATGCTAGACACTTGAGATCTGAATTTACCTGCACAGCACATAAATTGCTACACATATACATTTGAAATAAGTCAGAAATAATGAAAGGTGCTTTTCAGTATGATGTCACCACAAGATCATGGATCATTTCAGAATGAAGAGTGCACCACTTGATTAGTGATTAACACTTACTGCACACCAACATTCATTTGTTGAAAATATGACTCACATTATATGCTTTACATTCTTTATATGCTTTATGCTTCTGTGGTCTAATGATGTTATATTTAAGTGTTAAATTGATTTAAGAGAACCATTTATTAAACAATACATCAATACAGTATTCGTGTCCAGTACTTTTACAATGTTCTAATTGTCTTTAATCTAGAACGTCATGGGACAAGGCAAGCATACCAGAATTTGATTAAACAAAGTCCAACAATCAAAGAAACAGGTAAGTGTTGCAAGAAGCATCTCAGAAATGAAATGTATAACTTTTCACTATTTTTAATTTCTTTTCTAATTATCTTAAAAGATTAACAATTTACATTTTTTTTTGTTTAAATTTATGACCAGATCATCAGGGTCATGTGTGTGTTAACCCATGAACAGCAGCTGATTTCACCAGAGGAGGAACCAACTCATTCCTTTCAAGTCACAAGCAAGTTTCGAGTCATAAGACTCAACGAGTTGAGGTCAAGAGATAATTATGAGACAATTAAATGTTGATTGTGCATTAGATGAACACCTGCTGTTACTGAGAATCACAGAGGATCAGATGTTGATGTTTTATTGGTTAAAATGATACCACCATCATGTAGATCAGTGTTTGCTTTAGTTGGGCTCTTGACCCTTTAGTAACTGTGAATGTTACTTTGCAATTGCAATAACAACAAACATTTGCACATTGCTGAATTAAAAGCTTGAGGAAGCAGATGAGCTTACACTTTTGGCTTTTTATGTTACTTGAATGAACATCATGAAGGTGTCTCTTTGTTAATTATTATGTCAGCTGTTACAGAACTGCAGAATTTACTATTAAACAAATGCCATGTAATATTAAATATTGGAAAAATTAATTATATTGCTCAGGCTTTTTAGACATGAACATTATCATGATCTCAACAGTGACAACAATTATTCATACTGTGGTGTTACCCAGCATGCAACATTTGTTTGATTACCATTGTTGAGATTCATAGCTGTTCTTGATGTCTGTGTGTGTTAGTAGGACTGAGTAAATATTTAAATGCATTAGATTTAAAATTTTTTATAACATACAGCAGTAACTCATTATGCATGTGGTTTAGTATTGTTTATTCAAAAGCAGAACATAAATTAAAAATGAAAATTGTGTATGTATATATATATATTACACACACAGTATGGATGAAAACAGGTAAGCACCTGATGATTATCATCATATGAAACAACTACATTGCTCACAGAACAGCATGATCTTGCTTACAACAGCACATGCATTGCTACAGAGAGATCTAACACAAGTCAAGGGTCAAGAGCCAACTAAAGCAAACACTGATCTACATGATGGTGGTATCATTTTTAACCAATAAAACATCAACATCATCCTTGATTCTAGTAACAGCAGGTGTTCATCACTAATGCACAATCATCATTTAATTAGTCTCAATTATCTCTTAATTACCTCAACTCGTTGAGGTCTTGTTTGACAAACTTGCTTTGTGACTTGAAAGGAATGAGTTGGTTCCTCCTTGAAATCAGCTTTGAGTTCATGGGTAATAAACATGGCAGGACTTTACTTTCTGACCCTGGATTTGACATGGTCATAAATTAATCTATTACTTTTCCTACATTTTTTTAACAGAAAAAATGGTAAATACCTATTTAGGAGTCTTAGACCTTCCAACATATATAGTTTGTCATGATTAGATTGTTTAATTGTAAAATAGTGAAGAATATGACATATGACAGTTAAGAGGTTAATAAAGTCACTTCAGTGGAGTATCATACCAAATAAGATTGCTGCTTTTGCTGATCACGTTTTAAAACAATAGGCCTGTGTACAGATTTTTGTTTATCTTTTAATTGTGTGTAAAATATTTAACTTTGTATGTGTTTAAGTCCTTTCAAGTGAAGAGGAAGTATCAAAACTCAGAATAGTGCTGGACCCGTCATTGAAAGTAATTATGAATGATTATTATTAAGAGGTTAATTATTAATTTATTATTATTAAGAGGTTTCAGTGACACTAAGTATCATTTTGTAATTTTTACTATTGCTACATCCTATTGTAGTGCTTAGAATTGTTTTAAAGCAAATGTAACATGAAACTGTTACTTTTTTTTTAAACAGAAACAAAGAGAGAACTTTTCACAGCAACAGCCACAAATATTGAGGAAAAAATACAGTTATCATCAAACACAGGTATATGTCTATAAAAAAGTATATGTCAAAACAGGAAGAAGAATATATGATTTCTCAAGATGATTTCATTCTGTATTTTAACATTGTTTGCATTCAATATGTACATTATATTCATTCAATAATCAATTTATTATTTTTTTGAAGACCACATCTGACTTCATATCAGTGAGGACACAAAGAGAAGTACATAAAGAACCAATGATGCTCAATCACAAAATTTGTTTAGCAAAGGTACAATGGGTTTTGAGGTTGATAATTGTTTAGACGTTTGATGATGTAAACGATTTTGACTGTATGTACATGATGATAATGATAAATGTTTATTAACTGAAGCAATGTGGTAATATCATATAATGAATATTTGATGTGTTACAGGTTAACTTTGGCAACTACCAAGCTATTGTGTCCTTTGTTAACATTAATAATATACACTGGAAGTTTCTGGTTAGTTTTATTTAACACTTTGTATACTGATGTGCATTTCATGTTTCTGGTGTTGTGGTAAATATTTGTGGAATAATGTTTTGTGAATAATGCATTTTTCTTGTGGTTACAGTACATCAGTGCAGCAGATGTACAGATGCACTGTGTGTATTTGGTGGATCCTTCAAGCAATGCAGAGGATAGATTCAGAAGCTTCATTCTATGTAATTTAGTTCATTCAATCTAATCATGTACTGCATCTATGTAATGTCTAAATTTTAGTATTTTTTGCACATATATAAACAATAATTATATTTTAACATTTCATTGTAACACAGTGAATACTTTCAGATAAGGACTGTCCACCACCGTGAGAGAGTGCAGATATTAAACAGGAGCTGTTATGCAACACCCAGTTCAGCATGATATATAGCTGTGGTGTGATGGTCATGATAAACAACATAGATGTGCAGTTACTTGTATTCATGCTTATATTTTGTATTTATTTTAGCTTCATATTTGAAGAAGATTTACAATATTTCAATGACTACAGTAGGCAATATACAGTACATACAGTATTTATTTTGTGTACATCACATATTTTCTTTCTGTCTTTTTTTGTTTCTTTGTTTTTTTTGTTTTTTTAGATGGCAAAGGCAGTCATGGAGGCATTTCAAATTGCCTAACATGGAATTTAAATTACTGAAGAAGAATGGCAGAGGAACAGCTATGGCACTTGAACCACAGGCTTCAGTTAATATTATTTTTTTTTTAAATGTGTCTTTGTATTGTCAAGTCAATTTTCATTAGTGTTTGATGCAGAGAACAATTGTTCCATGTGCAAAAGAGGAAAGTCCAGGGTCAACTGACTGGGTATGGTGTTGATTTTAATGTTTTCTCTGTTCTGTTACTGGATTAAAGTGTTTGCATTTTGTGGCTTTAATAGAAAAACATAGCTATTTTCCTACTTGGCCTTTCAGCTGTTCATATTAAGAACTATTGCAGATTGCCAACTACTGTAAATAATAAAAGACAACTCAGAACATATAGCATTTTGGTAGCAGTTTGTACATCGTTAAAATGTTTTATCGATACAATCTGTTTGTACTATCTGACTTTCTTTATAAAGGTGTTGTATGATATTTACAGATTCGCGAAGCTGTAACATGGTTTCATGTACGTGTACATGATTTGAACATGCCAGAAAGCTGCCTGGGATTGCTGTTGTGCAAAGCTTGATCCTGAACTTATTGTGTATTCATTATCAGATTAAAGACTAAAGGGTATGCCTTCTCTGTGGCAGTCTCTGGAATAGTCTCATATTAGATCCTGTAACTCATTGGGTATAATTTTTATGAAAATGCATGTCTTTATTGTTTCAAACTGCCCTCATGGAGTCTGAGTAGTGACTTGTTTTTATGTATTTTTATTTATCTTTGTGCTCACAGTGTAAGCACTTTGGTCAACTATGTTTTTAAACAATTTAGAAATACATGTTGTTGTTTTTATGTTGTTACTTTTTGATTCTGAAGAGTTAATTTAAAATACACACAATATATATATATATATATTATTTAAGTGTTTTAACCTCTTAACTGTCACGTCCACTGTGGGACGCCTACCTTTACTTCACTATTTTACAATTAAATCCTAATCTAATCATGACAAACTATATATCGTTGGAAAGGTCTAAGACTCCTAAATAGGTATTTTACCACTTTTTCTGTTAAAAATTATGTAGGAAAAGTAATAGATTAATTTATGACCAGAGGTGTCAAATCCAGGGTCAGAAAGTAAAAGTCCTGCCATGTGTTTATTCCACCCATGAAATCAGCAGCTGATTTCACCAGAGGAGGAACCAAGTCATTCCTTTCAAGTCACAAGCAAGTTTCGAGTCAATCCCAAGACCTCAACGAGTTGAGGTAATTAAGATAATTGAGAGACTAATTAAATGTTGATTGTGCATTAGTGATGAACACCTGCTGTTATTGAGAATTACAGAGGATCAGATGTTGATGTTTTATTGGTTAAAATGATGCCACCATCATGGAGATCAGTGTTTGCTTTAGTTGGGCTCTTGACCCTTTTAGTAACTGAGAATGGATTGCTTTTAAGCAATTGCAATATTGTTTCACAACAAACATTTGCACATTGCTGAATTAAAAGCTTGAGGAAGCAGATGAGCTTACACTTTTGGCTTTTATGTCACTTGAATGAACATCATGAAGGTGTCTCTCTTTGGTTTATTTACTGACGTTCAGCTGTTACAGAACTGCAGGAATTTACTATTAAACAAATGCCATCGTAATATTAAATATTGGAAAAAATTAAGAATTATATTGCTCAGGCTTTTAGACATGAACACTTATCATACGATCCTCAACAGTGGTGACAATAATTATTCATACTGTGGTGTTACCCAGCATGCATTGCAGCATGAAGCATTTTGTTGATTGTCACCATTGTTGAGATTCATACGCTGGTTCTTGATGTCTGTGTGTCTGAGTAGGACTGGAGTTTAAATATTTAAATGCATTAGATTTAAAATTCTTTCTATAACTACTACAGCAGTAAATCATTGCATTGTGGTTTCACAGAGTTGTTTATTCAAAAGCAGAACATAAATTAAAAATGAAAATGTTGTATGTGTATATATATATATATACACACACAGTATATTGGATGCAAACAGGTAAGCACCTGATGATTACCTCATCATATGAAAACAACTAACAGTTGCTCACTGCACAGCACTGATCTCTCCGCTTTACAACAGCACATGCATTGCTACAGAGAGATCTAACACAGGAGTCAAGGGTCAAGAGCCCAACTAAAGCAAACACTGATCTACATGATGGTGGTATCATTTTAACCAATAAAACATCAACATCTGATCCTCTGTGATTCACAGTAACAGCAGGTGTTCATCACTAATGCACAATCATCATTTAATTAGTCTCTCAATTATCTCTTAATTACCTCAACTCGTTGAGGTCTTGGGATTTGACTCGAAACTTGCTTGTGACTTGAAAGGAATGAGTTGGTTCCTCCTCTGGTGAAATCAGCTGCTGAGTTCATGGGTGGAATAAACACATGGCAGGACTTTTACTTTCTGACCCTGGATTTGACACCTCTGTTTATGACAAGAGTGCACCTGAAAAATCTACATCATGACATGAATTCTGACCTTTGTCACAGAAAGTCTTCTTAGTTGCCTTTTCTCTATCACGAATTAGAAATCATAAGAAATTATTTATCAGTAGAAAACTTAAAATTTCAAAATTCATCCTTTGAAACCCATTTTAAAATCAGACATTGCATTACCATGTAAATGGTACATTAAAATCATGTTACAAAATATTTTCATTCATGAATTATAAAAATTAAGTTTGGATAGTGCACTATAATGTCTCTGTTCAAAACTGTGGGTGACAGTTAATTATTATTATGTGAAATTTTCAATGATTTAAAGGATTTCCTCATGTGAAAGTTGAATAGCATAGAATTACATGTCTAGAACATGATCTGTCCTTGGTTGGAGAGAAGCACCCAACATGTTAAAACATACATATACTCTTCTTTGACAGCTTAGGTCATTAGGGCCTCTCATGTACATGACCAATTTACAGTTTACTTCATTCTTGAAATTTCCAAATAAAAAAAAAAAAAAAAAAAACTTTAGTCGAAAACCACTGGTAAAATAAAAGTACTTCATATCTGAATGTTTTGGGAAAGTTACTGATTAGAGCTTGATTTCAACAACGCAGCCTTGAAGAAGTTGCATTTTTCTCATGTATATGTGTTATTGTCTCCTGCCATTACGAATGATAAATAAACGTCTTGCCTGTAAAGTATTAAATAACAGAACTTTTGAAACACATTTTGTCTTTTTGAATATTACACATTTGTAAAGTAAAACACAGTGCTGATATAGACAGAGTCTTGGGTGTCCTGAAGAAGAATTAATTCCAATTTTCTTGTTAACTCTGAAGGAATTTGAATAATGCCTGTCTAAATGTGAAGGTGTGTTATAATGCATTGTGTCAAGACTGGCATTCATTTTCTCCCAAATTCTACAGTAAAATCTCATGAAACTTGACACAGACAGAGTCTTGGGTGTCCTGAAGAAGAATTAATTCCAATTTTCTTGTTAACTCTGAAGGAATTTGAATAACGCCTGTCTAAATGTGAAGGTGTGTTATAATGCATTGTGTCAGACTGGCATTCATTTTCTCCCAAATTCTACAGTAAAATCTCATGAAACTTGACACAGACAGAGTCTTGGGTGTCCTGAAGAAGAATTCATTCCAATTTTCTTGTTAACTCTGAAGGAATTTGAATAATGCCTGTCTAAATGTGAAGGTGTGTTATAATGCATTGTGGCAGACTGGCATTCATTTTCTCCCAAATTCTACAGTAAAATTTCATGTACCGTGTGTGGACATGGACAAAAACAGTTTGAACATGCCAGAAAAGCTGCCTGGGATTGCTGTTTGTGCAAAGCTTGATCCTGAACTTATTGTGTATTTTCATTTATCAGATTAAAGACTAAAGGGTATCGCGCCTTCTCTGTGGCAGCTCAACGTCTCTGGAATAGCCGCTCTCCTCATATTAGATCCTGTAACTCATTGGGTATGTGTACAATTTTTGCTGAAAATGCATGTCTACTCTATTGCTTCAAACTGCCCTCAGGGGTGGAGTCTGAGTAGTGACTTGTTTTCGGTGTATTTTTATTTATCTTTGTGCTCACAGTGTAAAGCACTTTGGTCAACGTGTTGTTTTAAACATGATTTAGAAATACATGTTGTTGTTTTATGTTGTTACTTTTGATTCTGAAGAGTTGAATTCTGAAATACACTGCTACTTCAATATATATATCCATATATATTTCAAGTGGTTTATGAAGTTGTTAATTAATATTATTATGTGAAATTTTCAATGATTTAAAGGATTTCCTCATGTGAAAGTTGAATAGCATAGAATTACATGTCTAGAACATGATCTGTCCTTGGTTGGAGAGAAGCACCCAACATGTTAAAACATACATATACTCTTCTTTGACAGCTTAGGTCATTAGGGCCTCTCATGTACATGACCAATTTACAGTTTACTTCATTCTTGAAATTTCCAAATAACAAAAAAAAAAAAAAAAAAAAAAAAAACTTTAGTCGAAAACCACTGGTAAAATAAAAGTACTTCATATCTGAATGTTTTGGGAAAGTTACTGATTAGAGCTTGGATTTCAACAACGCAGCCTTGAAGAAGTTGCATTTTTCTCTATGTATATGTGTTATTGTCTCCTGCCATTACGAATGTGCTACATAAATAAACGTGTCTTGCCTGTAAAGTATTAAATAACAGAACTTTTGAAACACATTTTTGTCTTTTTTGAATATTACACATTTGTAAAGTAAAACACAGTGAAAGCTGATATAGACAGAGTCTTGGGTGTCCTGAAGAAGAATTAATTCCAATTTTCTTGTTAACTCTGAAGGAATTTGAATAATGCCTGTCTAAATGTGAAGGTGTGTTATAATGCATTGTGTCAGACTGGCATTCATTTTCTCCCAAATTCTACAGTAAAATCTCATGAAACTTGACACAGACAGAGTCTTGGGTGTCCTGAAGAAGAATTAATTCAAATTTTCTTGTTAACTCTGAAGGAATTTGAATAATGCCTGTCTAAATGTGAAGGTGTGCTATAATGCATTGTGGCAGAATTTGCCATTCATTTTTTCCCAAATTCTACAGTAAAATCTCATGAAACTTGACACAGACAGAGTCTTCGGTGTCCTGAAGAAGAATTCATTCCAATTTTCTTGTTAACTCTGAAGGAATTTGAATAATGCCTGTCTAAATGTGAAGGTGTGTTATAATGCATTGTGGCAGACTGGCATTCATTTTCTCCCAAATTCTACAGTAAAATCTCATGAAACTTGACACAGACAGAGTCTTGGGTGTCCCGAATAAGAATGCATTGAAAATTTCTTGTTAACTCTGAAGGAATTTGAATAATGCCTGTCTAAATGTGAAGGTGTTCTATAATGTATTGTGTCAGACTGGCATTCATTTTCTCCCAAATTCTACAGTAAAATCTCATGAAACTTGACACAGACAGAGTCTTGGGTGTCCCGAATAAGAATGCATTGAAAATTTCTTGTTAACTGTAAAGGAATTTGAATAATGCCTGTCTAAATGTGAAGGTGTGTTATAATGCATTGTGTCAGACTGGCATTCATTTTCTCCCAAATTCTACAGTAAAATCTCATGAAACTTGACACAGACAGAGTCTTGAGTGTCCTGAAGAAGAATTAATTCCAATTTTCTTGTTAACTCTGAAGGAATTAGAATAATGCCTGTCTAAATGTGAAGGTGTCAGACTTTGCCATTCATTATCTCCCAGATTCTACAGTAAAACCCAGGGAAAGCAGATAGAGACTTGGTGGTTCAGAAAAATAATTTATTGACATTTTTGTATTAACTAATTTGAATAATGCATGTAGAAAATAGTAGGAAATAATCAGTGCTATAATGTATTTTAACAGACTTTATTTTTATGGAAAACTCTACAGTATAATATATTTGAACATAATATAATTGTATCTTTTATTTTTTTGTGTTTTGGGGCACATTTAATTCATAACCGCTGAAACATAGGTCTTCGTCAGCTGTTTGGCCGCTCCGTGTCTCCATACCGTAATACCACAAATAGACGTGCAGTTGAATCCAGGTGGCGGCTCACTTGACCGGGTGTTCAGAGATGGCGGCTCACTTGACCGCGGTGAGAGATCGTCTAGTCTGTGGCATTGCACAAGAGAGTATACAGAAGAGATTGCTCTCGGAGGCAGATCTGACATTCAAACGTGCGGTGGAAATTGCTGTCGCCATGGAAACGGCTGCCAGAGACGCAGTGGAGCTACGATCAGGAGTGAAAGTGTCCGTAAACAAGGTGACCACTGCAGGTAAACCTAGAAAGACCATGCAAAAAGTTGAACTGTGTTATCGTTGTGACAGGGGTGGACACAAAGCAAATCAATCAAGTCAAGTCAAGTCAAGTTGAGCTTTATTGTCATTCCGCTACATGTGGGGGCATACAGTGGAACGAAATGTCGTGCCTCACAGGACCACGGTGCTACATAAATACAGGCATACAGCAATGAAGTAAAAACAATATAAACCTATACACAACTATCCTACTGATAGATTTGACTATAAATATACTATATATAAAAAAAATGTTTTACCTATACATAAACCAAAAAATACAAACAATACAAACTATACGAGTGCTTCAGATAAATACTGTACATGTGCGAAGAGAAACATTGTGAGTCAGCATCTGGCTGGGGAACAGTGCAGGATGATTTGTAGTGCATGAGCATGTAAACAATACGTATATTACTGAGTCTTTTTGTGGGATATGTATACACACAGCAGTGTGTGTGAAAAGTGACTAGTGCGCATAGAGGAGGAGAGTGTGCTACTACAGGTGGTTTGTACAGGTCCACTCACCTGTGTGTAGCACACTTCAATTTCACAAAAAAAGTTCCATAAGTTTCAGATGGTCCATGTTTCAGGAGGTAGGGGGTTTGTATTGGGGTTCAGAGAGGGGCGGGGTGATTTGAGTTCAGGGCTCGCACAGCCTGGGAGAAAAAGCTGTTGAGCAGTCTGGCAGAGCGGGCTCTGATGCTCCGGTACCGTCTTCCTGATGGTAGGAGCTGGAAGAGACTGTGGGAGGGATGTGTGGAGTCCTTCACGATACTATTTGCTTTGCTGGAGCATCGTGTGAGGAAAATGTCCAGGATGGAGGGGAGAGGGGCACCGATGATCCTTACGGCTGTGTTCACTGTCCGCTGGAGGGTCTTGCGGTCTGCTGCAGTACAGTTTCCGTACCAGACAGTGATGCAGCTGGTCAGCACACTCTCAATGGTGCCCCTGTAGAAAGTGGTGAGGATGGGTGGAGGGAGACTTGCTCTTTTCAGCCAGCGGAGAAAGTGTAGGCGCTGTTGTGCCTTCTTGGAGAGTGACATGGTGTTGGTGGTCCAGGTGAGATCCTCTGTGATGTGAATGCAGATTCAAAACTGAAATATGCAGAAAGTGTAATAAAGTTGGATACATACAAAGAGCATGTCGATCTGATGTACAATACAGTGACAAGGAGAGACCGTACAAGGCTCAGAAAAAGAAAAGTAGGAATGTGCATGCTGTTACTGAAAACTCAGATGAAGAAAGTGATACGGGGCTGGCAAATTTAGAAATCTACAGTCTGAAAAGTGACTTAAAACAAGCAATCTGGCTTACACCTCAATCAGAATGGAATTGGACACAGGTTCCGCTGTTTCAGTGATGTCACAGCACGAGTTTGAAAAACATTTCAAGACAGCTAAGTTAAAGCCATCGCCTGTCAAACTGAAAACGTATACTGGTGAGCCCATAATTCCTCTGGGGGTGATGCCTGTGACTGTAAAGTACAATGATCAGCAGAGTGAGTTGGATCTGTACATAGTACGAACAGAGGGACTAGCACTTTGGGGACGTGACTGGTTGAGGAAGTTGCAGTTGGACTTGAAATCTATAAAAAGTCTGCAAGTCACAGGTTCTGTGTCACCGTGCGCTCAAAAGGAACTGGAAAAAGTGCTGGACGGGGCTGCAGTGGTGTTTCAATCAGGAATAGGAACTCTGAAGCATATCAAGCGGAAAATAACCTTGGATGAGAACACTGTTCTGAAGTTTCACAAGGCAAGGCCTGTTCCCTATGCTATTCACCAGCAATTGGAAACGGAGCTGGATCGGTTGGAAGCTGAAGGAATACTGTCAAAAGTTGACTGGAGTCACTGGGCCACTCCTGTAGTTCCTGTCGCCAAGAAAGACGGAACTGTAAGACTTTGTGGGGATATTAAAGTCTCTGTCAACCCTGTACTGCAGGCAGAACAATATCCACTACCGAGAATAGAGGATATTTTTGCTACACTTTCAGGAGGACAGCTCTTTAGTAAAATAGACTTGGCAGAAGCATATTTACAAATGGAAATGGAGGAGGACTCAAAGGTGTTCTTGACTATCAGTACTCACAAGGGCTTATACTGCTATAATAGGCTTGTTTTCGGTGTCGCCTCAGCACCGGCATTATGGCAAAGAGCTATGGATCAGATACTTCAGGGTTGCCCTGGTACCCAATGCTACCTTGATGACATCATTGTCAGAGGTGACAGTGACAATAGTCACTTGGAGAACTTAGCACGAGTCTTAAAGAGATTGGAAGAGTATGGACTGCGTGCAAGACGTGATAAGTGTGAGTTTTTCAAGGACACAATCACATATTGTGGGCACAAAATCGATGCAAATGGTTTGCACAAGTGTCATGACAAGCTAAGGGCTGTTGCAGAGGCTCCACAGCCAAAAGATGTCTCGCAATTGAGGTCCTTCTTTGGATTTATCAATTACTACAACAGGTTTTTGCCAAACCTAGCCACTGTTCTCCATCCTCTAAATGCCCTGTTACAAGCAGGAAAGAAATGGACGTGGTCAAAGCAATGCACGCAAGCTTTTCAGGAAGAAAAGAAACTGGTGATGTCAGATACAATTCTGACTCATTTTGACCCTCACAGACCACTAAGGGTGGCATGCGACGCCTCACCATATGGAATCGGAGTGGTGTTGTCGCATGTGATGGCTGATGGAACGGAGAGCCCCATAGCTTTCGCTTCACGCTCCCTTACTGCTGCAGAGAAGAACTATGCACAGATTGACAGGGAAGCTTTGAGCCTGGTCTGGGGTGTGAAACGATTCAATCAGTATCTGTATGGAAACACATTTACCTTGGTTACAGACCATCAGCTGTTGGTTTCCATCTTCAATCCTCAGAAAGGAGTTCCACAGACCGCAGCAGCACGGATGCAAAGGTGGGCATTGTTTCTGGGAGGACATAGATACCAGATTGAATTTAAAAGAACACACAAACATGCTAACGCTGATGGGATATCACGTCTACCACTGGATGGTTGTGATTCAAAGATAGAGAATGTTAGCACACCTTTGGATGTTTTTACAATTGCTCAGCTTGAGAGTTCTCCTGTTACAGACGAGATGATTCGGAGAGAAACCAGGAGAGATCCTGCATTATCCCAGGTATATTCCGCTATACAGTCTGGCTGGAATGCAGAGCAAAATCTTCGATTCACACAATTCTATCAGCGCCGTGATGAACTCACTCTAGATGGGGGTTGCATCATGTGGGGATTAAGAGTTGTTTTACCACCTAAGTTGCAAAGTCGAGTCTTGGAGGAGCTCCATGTTGGACATCTTGGAGTGGTAAAAATGAAGTCACTTGCAAGAAGTTTCGTATGGTGGCCCGGTATAGATCAGCAGATCGAGCAGCTTGCCATGCACTGCTCAGGGTGTCAACATGTGCAAAGGATTGCCAAAACCCGCACCACTACATCCTTGGGAATGGCCTGCGTTACCGTGGCAAAGGATCCATGTTGACTTTGCGGGTCCCTTCATGGGCACTACATTTCTGGTTGTTGTTGATGCGTGTTCAAAGTGGCCAGAAGTGTTCAGCATGACCTCCACAACTGCCGCCCAAACTGTCATGGTTCTGAGAGAACTTTTCGCAAGGACTGGTGTACCAGAACAGCTGGTGTGTGATAATGGTCCCCAGTTTATATCTGAGGAGTTCCAGATCTTCCTAAGGAACAATGGAATCAGGCATGTGACCTCAGCGCCCTACCACCCAACTACAAATGGCTGAGCTGCAGAGTTGTAAAGTCCAGGGGTCAGAAAGTAAAAGTCCTGCCATGTGTTTATTCCACCCATGAACTCAGCAGCTGATTTCACCAGAGGAGGAACCAACTCATTCCTTTCAAGTCACAAACGAGTCTCGAGTCAAATCCCAAGTCCTCAAAGAGTTAAAGTTAATGAGATAATTAAGAGACTAATTAAATTATGATTGTGCATTAGTGATGAACACCTGCTGTTATTGAGAATAACAGAGGATCAGCTGTTGATGTTTTATTGGTTAAAATGATGCCACCATCACGGAGATCAGTGCTTGCTTTAGTTGGGCTCTTGGTCCGTGACTCCTGTGTTAGATCTCTTTTTGTAGCAATGCATGTGCTGTTATAAATCAGAGAGATCAGTGCTGTACAGTGAGCACTTGTTAGCTGCTTTTAGATGAATAAATAATCGTCACCTGGCCTGACTACATCCAACATATTTTATTTCATTTGTAGGTTTATGTTTTGAATAATCAACCCTGTGAAACTACAGCATGCAAGGAAAGCATTGGTCCAACAAGTATAATGAATTTATTTTAAACCTATTGTACATATTTGAACTCTTATTCTAATTAGACACACACAGACATCACTAACCAGCATATGAATCTCAACAATGGTGACAATCTTCAAAATGCTTCATGCTGCAATGCATGCTGGGTAACACCATAGTAAAAACTCCCATCATGCACTGCAGTATGAAAAATTATTGTCACCACTGTTGAGGATCATATGATAAGTGTTCATGTTTAAAAGCCTGAGCTGATACAGTTATTTTTTCCAATATTAGAGCATTATAGTGGCACTTGTTAAACAGGACTTTTTTCACAGTTCAATAATAGCTGAATGTCAGTCAACAAACCAAAGAGACACCTTCATGATGTTCGTTCAAATGATTTAGAAGCAGAAAGTGCAAGCTGAACTCAAGCTCAAAAGAACCAAACCTCAAGCTTTTAATTCAGCAATGCACAAATGTTTGCTGTAAAACACTATTGCAATTGCTTAAAAGCAAATTACTTTGAGTTATTAAAAAAGGCCAAGAGCCCAACTAAAGCAAACACTGATCTCCATGATGGTGGTATCATTTTAACCAATAAAACATCAACATCTGATCCTCTGTAATTCTCAATAACAGCAGGTGTTCATCACTAATGCACAATCATCATTTAATTAGTCTCTTAATTATCTCATTAACTTTAACTCTTTGAGGACTTGGGATTTGACTCGAGACTCGTTTGTGACTTGAAAGGAATGACTTGGTTCCTCCTCTGGTGAAATCAGCTGCTGAGTTCATGGGTGGAATAAACACATGGCAGGACTTTTACTTTCTGACCCCTGGACTTTACAACTCTGCTTAGCTGAGAGATTTGTGCAAAGCTTGAAGAATGCACTGCGGGCCATGATATATGAAAAGCTCACACTAAACCAGAAGCTTCACAATTTCTTGTTTGCATATCGAAATGCAACTCATGTCACCACAAATCGAACACCTGCCATGTTGTTCCTTGGTAGAGCCTTACGCTCAAGGCTGGACTTGCTGAAACCCAATTTGAGGAGAACCGTACATGACAGACAGATGAAACAGTCACAAGGAGGTGGGAAAACGAGAGAGTTAGAAGTTGGAGAGAGTGTGCTCACTAGAAACTACAGAGGAGATCACAAATGGAATCCTGCAAAGGTCAAAGAAAGAACAGGACCGCTGTCATATACAGTTGAGATTGCACCAGATACCACCTGGAGACGACACATTGATCAGTTGAGAAGATCAAATATTCCTCTGGGAAGTGGTCCCGTGAGTGTTCCATTCACCACGACTGATACTGTTACCAGTGAAAGTAATACAACAACACCTCAAGATGGCACTGTATCTTCCAGTGAAGCGCCCCAAACACCAATTCCAACCTGTGAAGAGAAACGTTACCCTACCCGTGTACGGAAACCACCAACCCGGCTTAACTTATAAAAAGGAAATGAAAAAAAAAGGGAAACCTTAAATGGGGCATTACAATTATACAGTAGCCTAAGTTTATTTCTTTGTATGGGGGAATGTTTTGTTAAACGTGACACTCTTGTTTGAGATTTTCTTATCTAGGGGGGGAGGAAGTGTAGTGTATTGTGTTGAATACACCCAGACTAAACTCAAGAATAAGCACTGTTGGCTACTCTGGGTTAGATTTTGTTTGTCCAGTTAATTATCAAAAAAAAAAAGAAAGAGAGACACCTGTGTTAACGGAGTTCGTGATTCAGTTATTGCACAGTATAGAATTAAAGAAAGAAGAACGGCCCACCATTGTCCCGACTTTTATTTGTGTTCTGGAACAAACACAACAGTAAGAATTTTTCTGAAAATTCTCTGTTTCAAGCTGATCCAGACAATAATAACACTCACTGGAGTTCCTCGAAATAAAAGCATGAAAAGATGTTTCTTCCACCGGATTTCACCCAAAACCGGATTCTCACCTCTTCTACTCTCTTTCGGGATGTTTGTTTAAGCTTTTAATCAACCTTATTTCTCTCTGCTCTCTCCTTTGTAAAATGGATGCTTCTTCTGTCTTTTATTTTACGCATCACGGAGAAACGCCCTCTTGTGGAGAATAGTGGTTACTTCAATTTTGTTTTCAAATTAAAACTTTAAGTACCTTAATTTTAAAGGGGTTACATCTTTCTGGCTTCATTGATTCACATAAATATACAATGCTGAATTAATGCCAAATTGGGCCCAAAACAATTATGTTCTGATATGTGATTTTGCTTTCGGATGGTTTAACGATGAGTTTCTGCTAAAATAAGCAAACACAAGTTAACCATTTTGTATTGGGACCAAATGGATCCGTATTTCCCAACATGCTCTTCATAGCACTGCATCAGGAGAGTAAATGTTGAAATTAACTGTAATTAAATGTGTTTTTCAGCAAAGGGAAAGATGTTTGGTGTGTGTTACACAATTATTACTACAGTGAGAAGTGTTATTTTTAAACTAATATGTGATACTGCTGTAGTACTGAGCTGACACACTGATGCTGGACAGTAAACTGTTGCCTTTGGCAGAACCTGATTTTACCAAGTGCAACATGTTCCTGGAGCAACATCTTTGTTGACCCTGGAAAAACATGTGATTAACCAATCAGATTTGAAGAACCAGTTTATAGTTTTTTTTAAGTTTAGGCTTACAATCAGTGTTTGGTGCTTGTACATCAGTGTCATTCATCTATCATTTCCTCTGATTTTAGGGATTACTCATGGTTAATATTAGGTGTAGGGATATGGCCAATACTATTTTTGTTGTGTATATTATAAAGTTCTTAATGTTAGTATGAAAAAAAAAAAAGTAAAGTACAGTCTGCCATCTCACAGTATGAGTTTTACTGAGGTTCAGCTTCTGAGTCAAACTGAAAGTCTGTCTTTAAAATGTGCCATGTGTTATTTGGTCCACTAAATTCATGAACCAAAAGACACTGATATATTTTACATAACACTGGGAGAGTCAAACTGTAAATAAATGTGGCTGTCACCTGCACTTTTTGGAAGTTTATTCAGTTGTGCAAATGACTGAACTCTGTATGTATAAATCAGGAGAGGAATAAGCACTAAAAGTGAACTGACAACCAAATGTAGCTGCACTCTGTGTACATGGCCTGTTTTTATTTGGCTATGCCATTTTTAGACATCGTAATCTATGTTCAGTTGAGTTGGTTATTGTTTAAAGAGGCTCCAGGAAGCAGCACGATCATCAAGTGGACCTGTGTCTTGTGCATTCAGTATGTATTTATATCGCACCCTATCTGTAAAAGTAGCGCTATTATTAGAGATGTGATTTTCTGCTTTGGCCACCAGGAGGGCGATGATGCTCTTATGCTACATTTGCCAACAAAAGAACAAACCTTGTGTGATACTATACAGTGCACTCGATATTCCATTATATTTTGTAAAAAGAATAAAACAAAACTGCAAATGACAAGCTAAGGAGCACAGATGGTTGTGATTAAGATTTAATAATGAACATTAGGTAAATTTCCATGTGATGACAGGCTTAAAAAGAACATGTTAGTTGAGTTTCTGGATGATATGCTATTGGTAAATCACTAATTTAATAATTTTATACATCGCAGTTACATTAAAAGAAATGATACAGACAAAACAGTGACATCCTGGAAGAGAATTAATGTGAATGAAAAGGTGTGAGGTATTGTCCTGTATGAGTTCTAACAAAAATTCCAGTATTTGATCATCGTTTTTTGGAGACATTTCCATACACGGCCTCAGTCATTGGTTTCTGCAAGAAAACACAAAAACCAATCAATCAGGAACTTTGTTGGTGTATCAGAGATAGTTCTATAAAATAATTGACTTCAGTACACTGTAAAAAGTGATCCACTATATTTACTCAAAAAAATTGAGTAATCCACTATATTTACTCAATAAAATTGTGTCAACAGATTCCAAGCAATATTATTAATTAAATTCAACACATAAAAATTAATTACAATTAATCAAATGAGATGATTACAAATTAACCATTCAAAATGAGTAAAATAGCACAAAAATTAAGTCAAATTTAAACAAAATATTGGTTTCATTGGAGAAAAACACTATGCTAATGATACTATGTTATGCATGTCAGGCCAGTAATTGGCGATCAAGAACACCGCGCAGTAATATGCACGCACATGACGTCACCTTTTTCACAAATTCATGTTTTGTTGTTTACATGGAGATGATACAGGCATCATGTTCAAAGCTTGTGTTTCCAGGCCCCAAAAACAGTTATTGAAGACACCTGATGTTAACAAACAGAATCACTGAAGGAGAAAATCTGAATTTTTAGGTTACCATTACGGTGGTCAATGTTTGCTTTAGTTGGGCTCTTGACCCTTGACTCTTTAACATTATACGTTGTTTGGCTGCTGTAACTGAGTTAGACAACAGTTAAGACAAGCCAAGAGAAAAGGTGATCGGGTGGTGTTGATTATGTTTTGACATCATCATCTGACCCGAAACTCTGAGTTGGATTTATAGTATCGATTTCTGCCGTCCTGTGATTGCACAGTGTAATATCTGGAATTTTCAACATAAACAGATTTTTATAAGCGCTCCTGATCAAATAATAAAAAAAAATTTTATCTAGGCACACAAACATCAAGTATCAGCGTGAAAACCTCAACAATGGTGACCATCAAATGTTGCAGTGCATTCTGGGTGCCACCAATCAAAACTCATCAATAGCTCCCATCATGCATTGCATATTTTTAGTAGTTTGTTTTGTGACGTTCAGAGTTGATCTGTTTATCACCGTTGTTGAGATTCATACTCTGATTCTTGATGTCAGAGTGTGCCTAAAAGAACAATTTTTTTGTTGGATCAGAACAATTTTTAAGAAACCCTTCGGATTATACTGAAAATTTCAGATCTTATACTGCAGAAGTACGGGACTGTTGTAATCAAAGTAAATCTAATTCAGAGATTCAGGGCAAATGATGATGACAATACATAATCAACACCACCAGACCACCTGTTCATTTGGCTTGTCTAACTGTTGTTTAACTCTGCAACAGCAGCCAAACAAAATCTAATGTTAAAGAATCAAGGGTCAAGAGCCCAACTAAAGCAAACATTGACCACCATAATGGTAACCTAAAAATTCAGATGTTCTCCTTCAGTTATTCTGTTTGTTAACATCAGGTGTCTTCAATAACTGTTTTTGGGGCCTGGAAACACAAGCTTTTGAACAAGATGCCTGTATCATCTCCATGTGAACAACAAAAACATGAATTTGTGAAAAAGGTGACGTCATGTGCGTGCATATTATGTTTTTGCGCAGTGTTTCTTGATCGCCAACTACTGGCCTGACATGCATAACATAGTATCATTAGCATAGTGTTTTTTCTCCAATGAAACCAATATTTTTGTTTAAATTTGACTTAATTTTTTTGTGCTATTTTACTCATTTTGAATGGTTAATTTGTAATCATCTCATTTGATTAATTGTAATTAATTTTTATGTGTTGAATTTAATTAATAATATTGCTTGGAATCTGTTGACACAATTTTATTGAGTAAATATAGTGGATTACTCAATTTTTTTGAGTAAATATAGTGGATCACTTTTTACAGTGTAGGCTATACTACTTTTGAAATCTTCAGTAGAACATATGAAGTGTTCCAATGCAAAAACCTCTAGAAGCCATCTTGATCAAAATTTAGATAACGATACTGAATGCTATTCACCCACAGTATATGTTCATCAAGTACTTTCACTTCAAATACGCTAAATCCCAGCCTCAACCCAGTCAGAAGTAACATCAGCTAAATGGCTGAGAATGGTTGTTTTTCTCACAAAAGCAACAGCAAAGACACTTGTTGCAGTACGTCTACAAATCAACCAATGACCACTGAAGCTGCATTTCACCTCAGATGATCATGAACCACAGAGCAGCTGCAGCTCAGACTTCAAGACCAGACTTCAGCACAGGTCACATGGTTAACAGCTTTGTGTCCTACTTTCCTGCCAATGAAAATCTAATAGTATAAAACTTTGTATGGAATATTTCAGAATAACAAACCATTTTATTTGTAGAAATGTTTACATAGCTTTTCATTTTAAACAAACCATGATTTAAATTAGTATAGACAGACACATCACAAGCTGGCTTTGTAATGGTCAACACAATTGTAGTAGGATACAATTCATAACACCCAATTCTTGATATGTGTAAATAAATAATCTTTCCGTCAAACAACAGCTCGTTGTATAATATAAATCACCTTTCTGTCAGATGGCAGCACGTCAAAAAATATAAATGGGCTGTCTGTAAACTAAAGATGCGTAATAATGCAACTATACAGTTTCACTGATTATAATGGGAAAACTGCAACATGGAAAAAAGAAAAGAAAAGAAAAAACTTACACTGAGGTGCAATCAGTATAGGCTTAGTGTAGACAGCATGAAAAAAATAAATACTTTCTTTTTGATCTGCTCCCCACTAAAGGTGGTTGGGCTGATAGTCCAACCACATCTGTTCAATGAGCATCTGATGCTGCAAACTTCAGTCAGACTGACTGCAACACAGTCCTGAATGATCTTACCGTTTTCCATGTTGTTGGTTTACACAATGATAAATCAGTTCTGTCTTACTCTTGGGTCTGGTTTTAAATTAATGCTTATTTTATTGAAAGTAATTTTTTTTTTTTTTTTTAAATGCTTTTTTATTTATTTATTTATTTATTTTAATAATAACCCTGGCTTGTAACAGTTCTCCCATAGACTTGACTTCCACACTTTTTAATAAAATAAAAATGTATTTAATGTGTATTTAATTCAGAAATAATTTGCCTAATCTGAATCCAGAATATGCCTTTAAACTTTTCAGGCAAATTTTTATTAAAGGTGCATGCCTTTTTTAAATTAAAAGTCTTCTTTAGCTTGCATTAAGATTTGTCTTTGCATCTAGCAATAAAGTCTAATTTTGACTTTTTACTCAAGAAAGAAAAAAATTGCAAAAGCCACAACTAAACCATTTTTTTATGTGTTTTTTACTTAAGGTAAATAGGCTACTTTTTATATGTTAAATTATGTAGCCAATTTATAAGAGTTTCTGATAATTAAAATCTATAACCAAAATAATAAAGGGCCAAACACTATATATTTATTCATTTATGAAATATAGCAGCCACCAAAAGGGAAACGAAGGCGATGACAAGCGTCTACATCATCGCGCTGCAGTGCGTAGGGAGCATCACAAATCACATTTTCACTTTTCACTCGTGACGCAGCGGTTTGTGCTGGATGCCAACCGCCGTAAAACAATAATAATAATAGAAGAACACACAATGGCTTCGGGTTTACTGAAGAGGAACAACATATAGCACTATTATATTTCAAAATCTGCTTTTTTTTTTTTTTTTTTTTTAGAAAACCTGGTGAAAATGAAGCTTCTCTTTATTTCGCCCTTATTATTCTGGCATTTGCTGCACCATGGTAAGACATTGGTTTATATCTCTCTTGCAGTATTTTGATCTCTAACCGAAATTTGCGGTTAAAACAGTGTTTTCTACCAAACATGCTGCGTGGGGCACAATAGAAGGATTTACGTCAGCGTCAGGCTGGTTTGGTATAACGGGCTACAGTGTTAGTGACTAGACATCATGCAGAGACAGCAGCCCATTGGTTTGTCTTCCGTAGTGACTGTATTCCCCTCACGCAAAGAAAATATATTTCCTAATAGGCTACATGACACGACATAACGGTATTTTAGAAACTATACAGAATAATATTGAGTAAATATATTACAATATATTGAATAATACATAAGGAATTGCCGCTTTCCATATATTGGAAAACACGTGACAATATTTACTCATATATCACAATATTTAATTTTATATTCAGTAATACACTTTATTATATATACATAAAATATGGTACTGCATGTGCAAAAAATATATAAACATATTTTTATTCATGCAGTATGCACACACATATGGAAATACATATTTATTGTATTTATCATTTATGATATACCTTTCGTATTTTAAAATATAGGTATTTTACAATAGCATAAGCACACCTGCTCATACTAAATCTTAGTTAATGGACTATCACTGTGCTGAAAAGTACACAGCCATTTTTATTTTTATTTTTTTAAATAAAGTAACATATAATTTAATGGTGTTTGGCCAATCGTCATCCTAACCACAGGATATCTTCCACACTTTTACATTTCAAAACAATACAACATTAAACACTAACAGATCTCTCCCTATTTTAATATTGAGCAAAAACACATGAAATATCCCATTTAATCCCATCAGTCACAATAGTGACCGACCGTAAAAAGGTTTTCATTAATAAAGCTGTAAAAACTAAATTAAATATGTGCAGTTTCACATGATTAGTGCAAATTGTCACATGACCAGAGCAGTTTATTCCTGTTTGCACCTTGAGAAGATGATGGCCTCATCAAAGTACCAAAACAAAAGTCTAGCAAAGTATGTTAATATGAAGATATGACAAAGATTTTTGGTACACATTATCTTTAGGGTGTCTAGTATTAATATATGAATTCACATATAAACTATTCAGTTTTGTTGAGTGTGGTCATAGAGTGAGTAAACATGTTGATGGGATAAGAGTGAACTTAGGTAAACAATAAATCAAACTGCAGTTGTTAGTGAAAATTACACTAAAATGTTGCAATGACAAAATATTGCACTAAATTAAAAATTCAGATGTTACAACAAATGTACAATATTGATGTAATACTGGTAGCACTAATACAAAAATGTGATGTTATATTTTACAAAAAAGTAACAATTTTGAAATATGTTGATGGTTGTATTGTTCTGTCAAGAAATATGTTAATTCAGTACACACATTATCCCACCGGTCACAATTGTGACTGACCATAAAACACAATTTTTTACACACTTAAAAAAAAATAATAATAATAATTGATTATTTCAAAGCTTTACTAATGACACATTATTTTGATATTTTCATGTCTGGGAAAAAATCTGAGATTAAACAGGTTAATTTTAACATTTTAACTCTCCTTTAACAGTCAGAAGCAAAGCATGCTGGGAACTAGAAATCTGCTGCAACTCAATGTGTGTATATATGTGTATGTGACAGGATGAGTTTTATTATGGTTTGTGGATTCATTAGAATCAGTTTCCATTTTAATCTTTGCGTATTTCAAATGGGAAGACACGCCCACTGGTGTTGAGTGGCGTCCTGTCATTGATCACACCTGACGGCTCAATCATTGAGGTGCGTTCTAGAATTGAACCAGTGTTTCCTTGAGTAGCACCTGAGCGTCTTTTCTAAATATATTTGTATGCATCAATATATAGCCATATATTCAAAACTGTAAGCGCTAGTTTCCAATGTATGGAAATGTACTTTGTAATATACCACATTATATTTTGAAGTATATTCCCATATTTTTGTTTCGTAAGGGTCTGTAAGCCCAATTACAGTGCTTCATATAGACACAGCAAATTATATTGCTTCGGCAGTATAGATATTGCTCCTATCTATACTGATATGATGTCTATGCTGGGACTACCATCATTTTATTTTATTTACAAACGTAAGTGACAGAGAAATAACTCGACAGAAGGTACCAGCAATGAACAGGGCTGCCAGGTCTGCAATACCAAACCAGCAATGTTCATGACATTCGTCAGGTTTTTGTCCTTAAAATGCTCTTGTATATTTATTTCTTACACATTTTATCTCAAGCCTCTGCTGTTAATTCCAATTTTAGAGCTAGTCTTGTATCTCAACTGTAACAAACATAAACCCTCATTTATTTCCTTTGTTTAAATTTCTAATTGCATTAATCTATGAAATAGTTCATTTTCTGTTTCGCTAGAAAATATATTTTCTTTGAATTATTATTATTATTTATTTATTTTTTAAGTATAACCTAGTAAAAAGGTAATATTTAAAATACATTTATTTCATACTAAGTAGTTCAAATCTATTAACATATTTACTGACACATTGCTCGAGACTTACTGATAAAATCATGATTAAATTTTACTTGGCATGCTACTTGTGCAAAATGCACTTTTCTTAATATTAAGTCTAAAATGTGTTTTAATGCCACTTTTGATGAGGATTGTATGATCTTTGAATAATATCGGACTTTAAATGCAAAATATTTAAAGTGTACCAGAAGTATCTTTGCAATAGTTCCACTTTAGCATAGTAAAATATACTAAATATATCTTTAACTGTATGTCAGCACTACTTCTGCACAATTAAAGTGCATTAAGTACAAAATTAGTTGTTCCAATTTAGCAGACATGAAGTATACCAGTTTAGTATACTAAAATTACAATTACAGGACATTTTATTAAGTACATAAATATGAAAATGCCTTTGTAGTATACTTAACGTGAAATTAAAAAAAAAAAAAAAAAAACATTGATTCACACCTTTTTATTTTCTTTTTCAGATTTACAAAATATATTACATTTTACAGATGTACATTTTAACAAACCCCTCCCCCATTCCCCACCCCAACCTTTGTCAGTTATTATAATGAAGATTGCTAACATACATCTGTAAGAATTAACTCCAAAATCTAAATAAAAATCAAAAAAATAATCGGCATAAACATCACCACTCTTATATTGCGTCTCACCAGCAGGTCATTATGTTGTACCTTCAATAAATGCCAAATATTTGCCCCACTTTCTCTTATACACCTCATTTTTTTCAAGTAGTCTATATGCCATTTTTTCATACGCTGCAACTTTCCCCAATTCTGTAACCCATTCTTGAAAAGATGGCGAGCCTGGTGACCGCCAACTTCTCATAATAATTTGTCTCCCAATCATAAAACTTATTTGAATCCATTCAGCAGTCTCTACTTCAGGGCTTAAAAAAGACAGGTCTCCAAGCACATAAATACCTGGAGAGAACGGAAAGCAACATTCTGACACCCCCTGAATATAGTTATGAACCATTAACCAAATTTTTGTGTTTCCGAGCAAGACCACAGAGCATGCATCAGGTCTCCATCCTCCCTCTCACATCTCCAGCACTTGGCAGAGTCCTTCAGTCCAAGCCTAGATAACCTGCTTGGAGTCCAATAAAAAACGATTCAATATTTTGAATTGAATAAGTCGTACTCCCAGATTCCTTGACACTTTTTTACAATTTCTACATATTCTGCTCCAATCTTCATCACTAAGTGAGAGATTCAGATCATTGCTCCATATTCTTCTAAGATCAGAATGAAAATTCTGATCTATTTTATCCATTAACAGTCTATAATATACTGATACCTCATGCCCTCTACCCCACACTTTTCCTTCTAAAAATGTTTGTGTTCTGCTGAATAAAAGGAAGTTGAACACACCTGGGACAGCATCAGGGTTAATGAATAATGAGATCATTTTCATTTTGAACCAATTTTGCATTATTTATTACATTTACTAGAGTTGCTAATTATATTTTTTAAATAATATAACATTTAAAAGCAGTATAATAGTATTTAGTATTATAAATAGTGGAAAACTTTATTGCAGTGGTAGAATTGGCAGAATTACAGTAAATGCCTGAAAACATTGCTGACAGGACTTTACTGTCAAATTAGTACTGACCTTTAGTACAGAAAATATTTACTTAAATATTTATTTAAATGTTTCCCCTTAGACAAAATAAGTAATCATTCAAATGTATTTATTTTCTTTAGTATTACTGCATGTTTTTACCTATAATATTTGTCTGTGAGTCCTTCATTTTTGTTCAGTATGAAGATGGATCTCCAAATCAGACAGTCACTGGAAAGTGTTCAAATATGAAGGAGACGCTGGAAAACTGTTTCACTGCTCAGGACAAACAAGCGCCTCATGAACAATTATTACAAACACAGATTTTGATCATTTAGATGGTGACACAGTATTAAGAATCAAGGGTATGTAAACTTTTGATCTGGGTTCATTTGTGTATTATTATGGTACTTTCTTTAAGGGGAAGTGTTTAACATCTCAAAAGCAATGGTGTTGCCATTAATGCAGAGAAACAGAGCAGTTTTATGTCATGGAATCTGCATTTATTTGGAAGAAATGGTGAATTGATTAAAAACTGTGATTCATTTCTTCTTCAGGTGCATCTGGTGATGATATAGATGGAGTGTTATTGATGGAGGGAGATTCAGTCACTCTACACACTGGTGTTGAAACAAACCAACAAGACAGTATTAAATGGTATTTTAATGACACTCGCATCGCTCAAATCACTGGAGATCTCAGTAAGATCTGTACAGATGTTCAGTGTAAAGATGGTGTTGAGAGATTCAGAGACAGACTGAAGCTGGATCATCAGACTGGATCTCTGACCATCATGAACATCAGAACCACAGACTCTGGAGTTTATAAACTACTGATAAATAACTTCGACAGTGAAAATATCTTTAATGTTATTGTACATGGTGAGTCATGTTTGAAAGGTACTGTCATACATATAAATCGCATCGTTCATGTGGTAGTTATCATTTTTTTGTGAAATTTAGAGGTGATTTTTCTTATCTGTATATTAATTTACATAGAGTCGGGCTGGAGGTCAACAGACTGCCCAGTCCCGAGCCCTCTCGGCTGGATGATTGGTTTCTCGGAGCGAGGTGCGGCTCACAACAGCGCCCTGCTCCGGTTCCTTTTTTCCCGGAGGTGCATGACGAGCTGACGAAGTCGTGGATGGCCCCTTTCACGGCCGGAAGCCGCTCGTCCGTCTCCTCCGTCCTTACTACCCTCGACGGCGGGGCTGCCAGGGGGTACACGGGCATTCCCCAGGTGGAGAGAGCGGTCGCGGTGCACTTGTGCCCGCGAAACGCCGCCACTTGGAGGAATCGTCCGCGTCTCCCGTCCAAAGCCTGTAAGCTGACGGCCACATTCGCGGCCAAAGCTTTTAGTGCGGCGGGCCAGGCAACCTCTGCCCTGCATGCCATGGCTATCCTGCAGGTCCACCAAGCCAAGGCACTCAAACAAATGCACGAGGGCGATGTCTGCCATGGTGGTCCAAGAACGCCATCTCTGGCTCAACCTGGCAGAGATGAAGGATGTCGACAAAGTACGCTTTCTCGACACCCCCATCTCCCAGTCTGGGCTGTTTGGCGACACTGTCGAGCGCTTTGCCCAGCAATTCTCTGCAGTGCAGAAGCAGACAGAGGCGATCCAGCACATCCTGCCCCGGTGTGACGCACCGTCAATCGCTGCCCCCGGGGCCAGGCCTCCGTCTGCTCGTCGCCGTGGGCGCCCTCCTGCGTCCTCCAGAGCCGCTCCGCCCCGTGCTGAATCGGCACCTAGGCCGGCACGTCGAGCCTCTCTCAGGAGTGCGGCGTCCCCCGCGTCCCAGCCGGCCCCCAAGTCACGGAAGTCGACGAGGCGGCCCTGACGCGGGCAACCGGGAGGTGTTGGAGTTTGCTCTTTCCCAGGAGACGACGAGGATAGCGGAGGAGGGCCGGGTGGAGAATCCTGTGTTTCGTTTTGTTTCTGTTCCGCCGCTGGCCCAAGGGCCGGCGACACCCACAAAATCACAGAAAGAGCAATTTCCTTCCCCTCTGGGTTTTCAGGTCCATGGGCCGACAGAGTGCGACGCGTTGCCTCCTCACTGCGGCCAGCGGCCAAGAGAGTGCGGTTCGGGGACACAGTGCCTCCCCACGCACCTCTAGCCAGTCCCCTCTGGGACCCAGGGAGTTTTGCGAGGATGCCTCAGAACGCACAGCCTTCTGTACCACCCCGCTCTACTCCCCTTCGCTGCACCACCACAGGTACGTCGATCATGCCGTTGGAGCCACTTGCACGGCGTCTGGAGGCATGGCTCATGCTGCCCAGCCCGTCTCGTTGGCTCACACGCACGATTCGACTCGGCTACGCGATTCAGTTCGCCAGGCGGCCTCCCAAGTTCAGTGGCGTTCTCGAGACCTCAGTGGTAGCTCGGAACGCTCCTGTCTTGCGCGAGGAGATTGCTGTCCTCCTGGCAAAGGGTGCAATCGAGCCGGTCCCTCCAGCCAAGATGAGGCAAGGGTTTTACAGCCCTTACTTCATCGTACCCAAGAAAGGCGGTGGTCTTCGACCAATCCTGGACCTGCGAGTCCTGAACCGGGACCTACACAGGCTCCCGTTCAAGATGCTGACGCACAGGCGCATTATAAAATGCGTCCAGCCCCTGGATTGGTTTGCAGCGATCGACCTGAAGGATGCTTACTTTCATGTTTCGATCCTTCCGTGACACAGACCGTTCCTACGGTTTGCATTCGAGGGTCGGGCATGGCAGTACAGGGTCCTCCCCTTCAGGCTCTCCCTGTCTCCCCGTGTCTTCACGAAGGTCGTAGAGGGCGCCCTTGCCCCTCTAAGGGAAGTGGGCATCAGGATCCTCAATTATCTCGACGATTGGCTCATTCTGGCCCAGTTGCGAGAACAATTGTGCGATCACAGGGACAGGGTGCTCCGGCACCTCAGCCAGTTGGGGCTTCGGGTCAACTGGGAAAAGAGCAAGCACTCCCCTGTGCAGAGAATCTCTTTTCTTGGTGTGGAGTTAGACTCGGTGAGTATGACGGCGCGCCTCTCGGAGGACCGCGCCCAGTCAGTGCTGAACTGCCTGAGTTCCTTCAGAGGCAGGACTGTGGTTCCGCTGAAACAGTTTCAGAGGCTCCTGGGGCATATGGCATCCGCAGCCGCAGTCACGCCGCTCGGATTGCTTCATATGAGACCACTTCAGCACTGGTTGCACTCCCGAGTCCCGAGGTGGGCATGGTGTTGCGGTACACTTCGTGTGAACATCACACGGGAGTGTCGCCGCTCCTTCAGCCCCTGGATGGACCTTGCCTTTCTACGGGCCGGGGTGCCCCTAGAAAAAGTGTCCCGGCATGTGGAAGTTCCCTGGTGGAGTTCCTCCAGCACCCCCGGCAGTCAGACTGGGTGGAGCAGTCTGACGCCAGGCCCAGTACTTGTGTTAGCTTGCCCGGGTCTCCGGTCAGCCCCTGTACTGGGCTAGGTGTCCATATGGCTTGATTCCCTTCGGGTAATCCCATATGTGTATTCTACCACAGCAAGGTTTCCCTCACGGTAAACCCGTGTCTTCCCTTTTGACAGACCCCTCTGTCAGGCCCTGCTGGCAGCTCTCCTCCCTACCCCTAGGTAGGATCTGCCCCAGGGTCCAGTCGTATGTAGTACTGCCCCAGGCCTGGGTCAGTCCATATCAGTGTCTCCACATGTTACCTCCCTTCGGCAGGATGTGGCCTCCGTAGCGCCTTCTCTGGAAGGCTCGCTTCCCGTCGTTACTGCCAAGCTGTAACAACAAATAGGAAAGACTTGAAGCTATCTTTCATTGAAGGTCGAAATCCTTCCGACTTTCGTGGGGAAAGGAACAGCGGCTTGGCTATCTCCAGCAGCGAAGTAACCAGGTGGTCCCTGCGGGCACCAAGGTTAGCGAATTTGCGCTGGGGCAATGGGAAGGTTGCGACCTTCGCATGGCATTTGTCTGTCACGCGCCGCTTGTCAGCATCTGCATGCCACAAGGTTGTGACGGGTTCAGGTTGTGACGCTTTCCATAGGACCCCTATGTCGTCACGACATAACTCATAGTGACCGACAGATAGGGAACGTCTCGGTTACGTACGTAACCCTCATTCCCTGATGGAGGGAACAGAGACGTTATGTCCCCATGCCACAATCTCGAACCATCGCTGGTTGCCAGGGACTCGTTCTCGGCTCCTCAGCGTAAAACCTAATGAGTGGATGCACCTGCCGCCTATTTATACCCGTGTGCACGGGGAGTGGCGCAGGTATGCAAAATCCACTAGCCAATATTCATTGGCGTTTTCTCTTAAGTCAGAGATGATTGGGGTTCCCAAGTAAATCCCCTAACGACATTACGTCTACGTTCCCTCCATCAGGGAACGAGGGTTACGTACGTAACCGAGACGTTTTTCCTCCCACATGTGCCCTTATTTAGTCTTCCTGTTCCTGTCTTCATTATTAGTTCATTAGTCTCTGTCTGTGTTTCATTAATTATCTAGTTTACTCCTCATTTAGTTATCTTACTTAAGCCCTGTGTTTCCCTGTCTCCAGCGTCTGGTCTTGAACGGCATTCTGTGTTTCCTACATTTCTATGTGTTTGGATTAATAAAGATTATTAATGTGTTATTTGAAGAATTCCTCGTCTATTCGTTCCCTTGCTCCAGCGAATCGTGACATATATCCACAGTTCTTTAATCTTATATGATGCCCCCCACCCCCCTAAGATCTTCCAGCAGTTGTTGGTTTGTGTTTCAGGTGTTCCTGCTGCTGAACAAGATAAAATGAAGAGACAGTCAGTGAAGAAGGGAGAATCTATTACTTTACATTCGGATGGAGTAAAAAAAACAAATAATTTAAAGATGTGGTATTTTAAAGACACTCTCATCACTGTAATCACTGGAGATCAGAGTGAGATCTGTACAGATGATCAGTGTGAAGAGAGATTCAGAGACAGACTGAATCTGGATCATCAGACTGGATCTCTGACCATCACAGACACCAGAACCACAGACTCTGGACTTTATAAACTACAGATCAACAGCAGCAGATTCAGCATCATAAAGTCATTCAGTGTTAGTGTCACTGGTGAGTATCATTTTAGTCATTCAGTACTTTTTCACTTGAACCATTTTAAAAAACTGATACATTTAAATCAACCCAGTAAATGTTTTCGTTGTGGTCTGTTTGAAGAAGTGAACTTTGATTCAATATATAACTGAGATCAGAGCTGTTTCAATATATAACTCCGAACACTGCTGTTTCTTGTTGCTGTTTTAGCTGCTGTTCCTTACAAACCCACCAGATGACACCTTTATCAAATAAATCAATGTCATACAACTTTCTACTAAATATCAGTCAAAGGTTTTGGTATCGTTGTTTATCAGTCCATCTAATAATGACTGTCTCTCTTTAGCTGTTCCAGATTCAACTGTTGTTGCTGCTGCTGCTGCTGCTGTTGTTGTTGTTGTTGCTGTTCTGCTTGTTGTAGCTGCTGTTGTGATTTATTGTCACCACAGGCGAGCTACACAAGGGGGGAAAAAAGGCAAGAACTGCATACAGATGATCTGACAAACAAACAAACAATTAAATAAATAAATAAAGACCATTAAAAATACGTAAAAGCATGCAGTTTTATTCTGATTGACCAAAGTACATTTTTGTTATTGTTCAATCAGGAGAAAGAAGACAGCACAAGGTTCAGGATCTGGTAAGATACTATGTGCACAATATCTGTAAACACCTACACTATGAATTTACAAAATATTGACTTCTTTGAGAACTGTTAAGGCTCCGATATACTTCAAGCAAAATTGAATAACTAACTGGTATTTTGTAATTTTGAACAAAATTAGGCCAAAACAAAGTTAGTTTTGTTGGAGTTTGTCCAGTTGATTTATTCTGTTCAGTCCATCAAGATCAGATGTCCGTGAGTAAAAACATGAATACTCTGGAGAGCTGCGTTTTAGAAACTGAAGAAGTTATTCTAATGTGTAAGGCTGGAATAAACTCAGATACTTTCTCCTGAGATACGGACATCTGTTTTCACATCTCACTGAGAGAAGATGTGGGAAAGCCTCTTTCTCACCTATATATTTGTTCCGTTTCCCCGACTTCCTTCCCTACTCTCACTTAACTTGGAATGGTCAATAGCAAAATATAATGTTCTACATAAATATTCACAATATTCATAGCCATATATAATTTGAAATGTTTAAATCTCACAAGAAGTGGACTAAAAGGTAATAAATATTCTAAGAGTTTAGTTATGTTTTACTATAACTGAATCATCGTTTTTTTTTTTTTTTTTTTCACAATAATTTTTACCTTCTGTGAATCTTTGTTCTTTCTTTCAGGAGGAGGGTGTAGAAGGATTGCCCCTTATTGGTGCTGATGGAGAGAAATCCACTGAAGAAACCAACAACACACTGAAGAGTCCTGATGGACAGAATGAACAGAAAGTCACTGAAGAAACTAACAACACACTGACGAGTCCTGATGGACAGAATGGAGAGAAATCCACTGAAGAAACTAACAACACACTGAAGAGTCCTGATGAACAGAATGAACAGAAAGTCATTGAAGAAACTAACAACACACTGAAGAGTCCTTATGGACAGAATGGACAGAAATCCACTGAAGAAACTAACAACACACTGAAGAGTCCTTATGGACAGAATGGACAGAAATCCACTGAAGAAACTAACAACACACTGACGAGTCCTTATGGACAGAATGAACAGAAAGTCACTGAAGAAACTAACAACACACTGAAGAGTCCTTATGGACAGAATGGACAGAAATCCACTGAAGAAACTAACAACACACTGAAGAGTCCTTATGGACAGAATGGACAGAAATCCACTGAAGAAACTAACAACACACTGAAGAGTCCTTATGGACAGAATGGACAGAAATCCACTGAAGAAACTAACAACACACTGAAGAGTCCTTATGAACAGAATGGACAGAAATCCACTGAAGAAACTAACAACACACTGAAGAGTCCTTATGAACAGAATGGACAGAAATCCACTGAAGAAACTAACAACACACTGAAGAGTCCTTATGGACAGAATGAACAGAAAGTCACTGAAGAAACTAACAACACACTGAAGAGTCCTGATGTTCAGAAATATGCTGAAGAAACTAACAACACACTGAAGAGTCCTTATGGACAGAATGGACAGAAATCCACTGAAGAAACTAACAACACACTGAAGAGTCCTTATGGACAGAATGGACAGAAATCCACTGAAGAAACTAACAACACACTGAAGAGTCCTTATGGACAGAATGGACAGAAATCCACTGAAGAAACTAACAACACACTGAAGAGTCCTTATGAACAGAATGGACAGAAATCCACTGAAGAAACTAACAACACACTGAAGAGTCCTTATGAACAGAATGGACAGAAATCCACTGAAGAAACTAACAACACACTGAAGAGTCCTTATGGACAGAATGAACAGAAAGTCACTGAAGAAACTAACAACACACTGAAGAGTCCTGATGTTCAGAAATATGCTGTTGAAACTAACAACACACTGAAGAGTCCTTATGGACAGAATGGACAGAAATCCACTGAAGAAACTAACAACACACTGAAGAGTCCTTATGGACAGAATGGACAGAAATCCACTGAAGAAACTAACAACACACTGAAGAGTTCTTATGGACAGAATGGACAGAAATCCACTGAAGAAACTAAAAACACACTGAAGAGTCCTGATGGACAGAAAGTCACTGAAGAAACTAACAACACACTGAAGAGTCCTTATGGACAGAATGGACAGAAAGTCACTGAAGAAACTAACAACACACTGAAGGGTCCTTATGGACAGAAATCCACTGAAGAAACTAACAACACACTGAAGAGTCCTGATGGACAGAATGGACAGAAATCCACTGAAGAAACTAACAACACACTGAAGAGTCCTGATGGACAGAATGGACAGAAATCCACTGAAGAAACTAACAACACACTGAAGAGTCCTTATGGACAGAATGGACAGAAATCCACTGAAGAAACTAACAACACACTGACGAGTCCTTATGGACAGAATGAACAGAAAGTCACTGAAGAAACTAACAACACACTGAAGAGTCCTGATGGACAAAATGAACAGAAAGTCACTGAAGAAACTAACAACACACTGAAGAGTCCTTATGGACAGAATGGACAGAAATCCACTGAAGAAACTAAAACACACTGAAGAGTCCTGATGGACAGAAAGTTACTGAAGAAACTAAGAACACACTGAAGAGTCCTGATGGACAGAATGGACAGAAAGTCACTGAAGAAACTAACAACACACTGAAGAGTCCTTATGGACAGAATGAACAGAAAGTCACTGAAGAAACTAACAACACACTGAAGAGTCCTTATGGACAGAATGGACAGAAATCCACTGAAGAAACTAACAACACACCGAAGAGTCCTTATGGACAGAATGGACAGAAATCCACTGAAGAAACTAACAACACACTGAAGAGTCCTTATGGACAGAATGGACAGAAATCCACTGAAGAAACTAACAACACACTGAAGAGTCCTTATGGACAGAATGAACAGAAAGTCACTGAAGAAACTAACAACACACTGAAGAGTCCTTATGGACAGAATGGACAGAAATCCACTGAAGAAACTAAAAACACACTGAAGAGTCCTGATGGACAGAAAGTCACTGAAGACACTAACAACACACTGAAGAGTCCTTATGGACAGAATGAACAGAAAGTCACTGAAGAAACTAACAACACACTGAAGAGTCCTTATGGACAGAATGGACAGAAAGCCATTGAAGAAACTAACAACACACTGAAGAGTCCTGATGGACAGAATGGACAGAAATCCATTGAAGAAACCAACAACACACTGAAGAGTCCTGATGGACAGAATGAACAGATAGCCATTGAAGAAACTAACAACACACTGAAGGGTCCTGATGGACAGAATGGACAGAAAGTCACTGAAGAAACTAACAACACACTGAAGAGTCCTTATGGACAGAATGGACAGAAATCCACTGAAGAAACTAAAACACACTGAAGAGTCCTGATGGACAGAAAGTCACTGAAGAAACTAACAACACACTGAAGAGTCCTGATGGACAGATTGGACAGAAAGTCATTGAAGAAACCAACAACACACTGAAGAGTCCTGATGGACAGAATGAACAGATAGCCATTGAAGAAACTAACAACACACTGAAGGGTCCTGATGGACAGAATGGACAGAAAGTCACTGAAGAAACTAACAACACACTGAAGAGTCCTTATGGACAGAATGGACAGAAATCCACTGAAGAAACTAAAAACACACTGAAGAGTCCTGATGGACAGAAAGTCACTGAAGAAACTAACAACACACTGAAGAGTCCTGATGGACAGATTGGACAGAAAGTCATTGAAGAAACTAACAACACACTGAATAGTCCTTATGGACAGAATGGACAGAAAGTCACTGAAGAAACTAACAACACACTGAAGAGTCCTTATGGACAGAATGGACAGAAAGCCATTGAAGAAACTAACAACACACTGAAGAGTCCTGATGGACAGAATGGACAGAAAGCCATTGAAGAAACCAACAACACACTGAAGAGTCCTGATGGACAGAATGAACAGAAAGCCATTGAAGAAACTAACAACACACTGAAGGGTCCTGATGGACAGAATGGACAGAAAGTCACTGAAGAAACTAACAACACACTGACGAGTCCTTATGGACAGAATGAACAGAAAGTCACTGAAGAAACTAACAACACACTGAAGAGTCCTGATGTTCAGAAATCTGCTGTTGAAACTAACAACACACTGAAGAGTCCTTATGGACAGAATGGACAGAAATCCACTGAAGAAACTAACAACACACTGACGAGTCCTTATGGACAGAATGAACAGAAAGTCACTGAAGAAACTAACAACACACTGAAGAGTCCTTATGGACAGAATGGACAGAAATCCACTGAAGAAACTAAAACACACTGAAGAGTCCTGATGGACAGAAAATCACTGAAGAAACTAACAACACACTGAAGAGTCCTGATGGACAGAATGGACAGAAAGTCATTGAAGAAACTAACAACACACTGAAGAGTCCTTATGGACAGAATGGACAGAAAGTCACTGAAGAAACTAACAACACACTGAAGAGTCCTTATGGACAGAATGGACAGAAAGCCATTGAAGAAACTAACAACACACTGAAGAGTCCTGATGGACAGAATGAACAGAAAGTCACTGAAGAAACCAACAACACACTTACGAGTCCTTATGGACAGAATGGACAGAAATCCACTGAAGAAACTAACAACACACTGAAGAGTCCTGATGGACAGAATGGACAGAAAGTCACTGAAGAAACTAACAACACACTGAAGAGTCCTGATGGTCTTGAGAAGCATTGTGTTAAAGGCCTCAACAGATATAACACATAACATATCTACATAGATAAAATGAAAGTTCTGATATAACATATCAACATATGTAAAATACTGGTACTGAAGTTGTTAGAATTCAACCATTACCTTTGAATGAACTCCAAGGTACATGCTGCCTCCTCCTGGTACTCAAGATTGAATATATAGTGCGATGCGAACAGAGTGGCAAGGCCAGACAGGAAGCTGGGCTGAATGCCCTCACACACAACCTCGCCTTCAATAGTCAGCATCCAGTGTCCACTCGTCAAAGTGTCTCCTAAAACAACCACATGTTACAAGTCATTTTTAACTATACCATTTTTATCTTTCAGCTTTTTACATTTAAAATATATTTTAATATGTAAGAGTACATGAACTCATTCTTTTAAACCAAAGTTAACAAGAGGCATTACAAACAAACAATAAGCAAATTAGAGCAAATGTCCAACTGAACAAAAAAAACAAAACAATTCTATATAAAAAGGCAAAAAAAAACGACAATGGGGGCAGAACATCAGTGTAATGTAATACTGGTAACACAGAGTACCGCAGCAAGCATAAAGCCAACAAGACAGCAAAAATACTCCACTGAAATTTAAATGGAGGAACACAACATAAGAAAAATCCTTAATATAGACAGAAACCAGAAAAAACAAACAAACAAACAAAGTACAGAGGTACAAAGTACACAGTTAAAGTAGTTACATATACAAGATTTTCTTTTCTGGTCAAGTCCAAGTTCTGGTCAATTAAGAGAGTACACTTACCAAGCACAATTAGTCGTGGGCTCCCAGGTATGGTAAGGTCAGCTGCTGTGGCGCACCTCTATAAAGGGGAGAAAATTGGCACTATATCAGGTATAAATTCCAACTGACGCAAAAAAAGAACATTAATAAAAAAATAAAATAAAATCACACTAAAATCAAAGACTAAATTACCGCTATAAATCACCGTTCTACAGCCGACAAGCCAACGAATGCGACAGCCACCTATAAGTAAATTATCTTTATTGCTAACTGGAACTGCCCTCTCAACTTCCCAACTGAACTGCACAAACGCAAGTCAACAACAGATTCGAGCAAGAACCCAGAAGCAAAACTCCAGAAAAATATTCTACAACTACAAGTCAACTCGTTTGTTTATAGGTCGGCGTTGCGCATGCTCAGTTCATTTGTTCAAGTGTCACAGCACTGATAAGGTGCCCTCTGCAAAAATACAAGTTTGACAGCCGAAAGACATAAACACAGATATCTGTAAATACCGTATTTAAACGTAAATAAATATTCGGTTGAGTTATAGTAATACATTAACTATACAAGGCAGACTTGATATCAAACAGATGTTAAAGTGTTCACATTACCTGAAGTTAACAAAGGCCCACAAATCCACTCCTCGCTGGTCAAACGCTTGGAACAGCACCATTCTCCCATTCAGCGACGCTCCGTGAGCGGGCTGACCGCGAGGCTTTAGCAACGCATTTCGTTTCTGCGGCCGAGTTAACAGATGACTAAGCTACCTGTGCAAATTTTACACCATAAAATAATCACGACGAAGTGTGCTGATCAACACGAAGTTCTCGTGAATAATGTTACCCACTGGTGTCACTGAATCATGTAATTCATAATTTAGGAACTCTATGTTCAGTTCTACCCATAGATGCTATGACATCCTACCGCGACCGCGCTGCTGAAACCCCGCGCAAGTCTCCTTCGAGCACAGCGGACGGAGGAAGCGTGAATCCGGGGTTAACGTTACCAATATTAACCGCAAATGTATATACCTTCATATACTAGTCTATGACAGTTACTAAACATGAAAAATTAAAAAATAAAAGTCACTTACCAAAGTTGTGAATCACTCTTCTTGCCGCTCCCAGAATCTCGACCGTTGAAGATCCCAAGATGGCGCTGAAGATTTTAAATTGACAGCAATTTTCTGTAAATTTGAGTCAAACCGCCACGCGACCCCAGAATGCATTGCGGTTTACAGCAATATGCTGTATTATTAAAAAAACAGTCAGCTGCTGTAAAATAGTGCTGTAATTTTTACAGCAATTCATTACAGTGTAGATGAACTCAACTGAAATACAAGACATCATTAAATCTCTCAAGATCTGATTAAACAACTCCACAAACAGCATTACCAGCTTCACACATTACAATTTTACTTTATTTCTGTCATATGTCTATAAAAATTATTTGAGAATTAACAGAAGTTTTTTTGTTTTATTGAAAACGTTTAGTTTGACCTCACCATTGTGGCGGTCAGGGTTTGCTTTAGTTGGGCTCTTGACCATCAAAATTTAATCTTAGCTTTTTTCTGGCTGCTGTAACTGTGTTAAGCACATTTGTTATAGCACGAAAGCCAGAAAAATGTGTGGTTATGTGCTTTTGATTGACTATTGATAATGATGTAATCATTATCTAGTGGCTTGATTCACTGATCTCATTCAGAGGCTGATCTTTAAAGACATGGTGTGGATTTTTTTTGTTTGTTAATTTGGTGTTGTTTACAGCTGCTATATGACCCTGAATGAGATGACAAACTGCTACTGAAAAATTTTATAAATGTCTTATGCACAAAACTTTTAGTACTACGGCAGCAATTAGACACACACAGACATCAAGAATCAGTGTATGAATCTCAACAACGGTGACAATCAAAAGCTTAATGCTGCGATTCATGCTGGGTACCAGCACAGTACAAAACTCACCCATGAATCCCAGCATGCATTGTGTCATGAATAAATTATGCTGCTGAATTGTCCACTTATCGTCTTTAATTCTTACTATGTGCTTTTATTTTTTATTTTTTTTGTATTGAATTATAGTAGCATGTTTTGTGATGTTCAGAGTTGATCTGTTTATTTATTTTGTTGATTGTCACCGTTGTTGAGATTCATACGCTGATTCTTGATGTCTGTATGTGTCTAATTGCTGCCGTAGTACTAAAAGTTTTGTGCATAAGACATTTTTTTAAATTTTTCAGTAGCAGTTTGTCGTCTCATTCAGGGTCATATAGCAGCTGTAAACAACACACACAAAAAAAAGATATCCACACCATGTCTTTAAAGATCAGTCTCTGAGTGAGATCAGTGATGATTATATAATCAATCAAAAGCACGCAATCACAAATTTTTCTGGGTTTTCTTGCTATAACAAATGTGCTCCACAAACACAGTTACTGCAGCCAGAAAAAAGTTAAGATTAAAATTTGATGGTCAAGAGCCCAACTAAAGCAAACCCTGACCGCCACAATGGTGAGGTCAAACGAAACGTTTTCAGTAAAACAACTAAACTTCTGTTAATTCTCAAATGATTTTCATAGACATATGACAGAAATAAAGTAAAATTGTAATGTGTGAAGCTGGTAATGCTGTTTGTGGAGTTGTTTAATCAGATCTTGAGAGATTTAATGATATCTTGTATTTCAGTTGAGTTCATCTAAGGCTGTGGCTGAAGTCAGATGTAGTTCTTGTTTCTCTTTCATTCAGTGATTCTGCTTGTTAACAGCAGGTGTTATCTATAAGGAAAGTAAATATTTATCTGAACCGTATTATTTTGCACAAGAGAGATCGGTTAGTTTTATTTAGTTTTGTGGATCACCATTGCGGTGGAGAGTAGAGCCTGTGCTTCAGTCAATGATGAGCCACAAACACTGATGTTCTGCTGCTTTATTTAAAGACAGTAACTGTAGAGTTGCTGATACAGTGATGATCTCTTTGTTAAGTGCTTTACCACATGCATGTGTGCTATAGCTGATGATAAACTGCAACGATTTGAGTTCAAGTCATGTTTTTAGTAACTTTACTGTTACAAATTAAGTGTTTGCAGTTTTATATTAAGAAATGTTCCTTCTTAGTAGAATCAAATGAAATAAGTTTACCAAATGTTTACACCATCACAACAATTTTACAGCATGCAAGAGTATTTGCTGTATTTTTTTACAGTACAATTGTAATTATTGATTTACAGTAATCTTGTAAATTTACAGTCTTACTGGCAACCAAAATTGTCAGTAACTTACTGTAAATTTTACAGCAATTATTTACAGTGTAGGGTGAACTAGCTGAACAAAGGGCATCACAACAGTCCCCTGGGCACTTTGTATTATGGCAAAACATACATATACTAAAATGCAAAAACAAGTAAGTACACTAACAGTCAAAAGTTTAAAGAATTCTCTTCTGCTCACCAAGCCTGCATTTATTTACTGCAAAAGCAGTAATAATGTGAAATATTTTTACTATTTAAAATAACAGCTTTCTATTTGAATATATTTTAAAATGTAATTTATTCCTGTGATCAAAGCAAAATTTTTAGCATCATTACTCCAGTCTCCAGTGTCACATGATCCTTCAGAAATCATTCTAATATACTGATAAACATTTATTATTATTATTATTATTATTATTATCATCATCATCATCATCATCATAACAGTTGAGTACATTTTTTCAGGATTCTTTGATGAATAGAAAGATCCAAAGATCAACATTTATCTGAAATAAAAGATTTTGTAACATTACAAAATGGGGGTTGGGGGGGATTATACAAATTACTACTTTTATTTAACAAGGATGGTGTAAATTGATCAAAAGTGAAGATAAAGACATCTATAATGTTACAAAATATTTCTATTTCAGATAAATGCTGTTCTGAACTTTCTATTAATCAAGGAAACCTGAAAAAATTAGATTCAGCTGTTTTCAACATAATAATAATAATAATAATAATAATAATAATAATAATAATAATAATAGTTTTTTTGAGCAGCAAATCAGAATATTAGAATGATTTCTGAAGGATCATGTGACACTGAAGACTGGAGTAATGATGTTAAAAATTCAGCTTTGATGACAGGAATAAATTACATTTTAAAATATATTCAAATAGAAAACATTTATTTTAAATAGTAAAAATATTTCAAAATTGTAGTGTTTTTGCTGTACTTTGGATTAAATAAATGCAGGTTTGGTGAGCAGAAGAGGCTTCTTTAAAAACATTAAAAATCGGACCGTTCAAAAACTTTTGACTGGTATTGTTAATAAAAATCAAATAATAGTAACAGTAAAAATTTGTTTGTGTTGTGTTAAATTTCAGTAATTTTGACATTCAAAGTTGACAAGCTCTCCGATGAGAAACAGCAGGATGGGATTCAGGCAGATCCTTTTTCTTTGCACCCTCTTTCCAGAATTCCAGCTGACCTGTGACTTTCAATGCATTTGGTGCCACAAAGATCTGAATGAACCTGCAAGCACAAGAAAGAAAAAAACATTATTTTTCAAAGCAGTGTTTACAGAATTTGCCTCAGCTGTCAAACTTGGTGCTGTATGCACTTTGATGTTAATAAAACCTTATATACTACATCTGAACGCACCTACAAAGGAAGGTACATAATTAGTTGATAATCCATCAAATTCAAATTATTAAAGCTCCATTTTTTACAATGCATTCTCAATCAGTAGAGCAAAGTGCTAGAATGCTGAATTAATGGGTTTGATTCCAGGGGCGGTTCTAGGGTGAGTGGATATACGGGCCTTAGCCCAGAGACATTATTTTATGTATCAGAATACACGGGATACAAGTCAAATAAAACAGGCTATGCTGAAAAGTTACATTGGCTAAGTGGCTTAATTTTTTTTTTTTTAAAGTGACAAGTGTAATTAATTATAATTTGCATTTACAAATTGCATAAATAATATTATGAAATTAATGTTTTAAATATAAACACAAAAATATGTAATGATAGAAAAAAAATAGAATGATACTTTTAAAAATGAGACTAAAATTACCAGTAGGTGGCAGCAAGCCACTGTCTTAATGACTGAGCCACTGAGTCATTTATTTAATCTATTCATTAAAAACTGCTGATTCTTTCAGGAACAAAGAAACTGTTTTTATGAATGGATCAGTGAATCTCTGATTCAAGGCATTCTAAAAAGGTAAATTCTTTCAGTAATGAAACACTGTTGGGTGCAGAGACGCACAACATGGCTTTGTTTAGAACCGTTTTTGCGAAAAAAGACAATATTTTCTTCACTATTTAAATATTAACTTCTCGTTTATTGAATTTTGTTGCCCTGACACTAAGTAAAGTCTGCCACAGACCATGCTAAATGATATCTGTTCATATAATCTAGTAATTTCTAAATGTGTGTGTCCTAGAAAACTCAATCTTGATGCGCACACACCCCTAGCGCCGCCCCTGATTGATTCCCAGGGAATGAATAACTTAATAAAATGTTTAGGGGAGCGCAGGGCACAAACTAACACGGGGTAAGTTGTAACACACGGTTTAAATATTTCCACACATGCTAGCATAACCAAGTACTGTACAAATACAAATTTACAGTATTTACTACTGCCATATCAACACTATATAGAGAATAAAGTTCACCAAAATTCAAAAGTCTTTTGAAGATGTCGCTGAATATATATTCTACCAAAGCAGAAGTATATTTCTGGCTGAAGTGAATTGTCATCTCAGTTTTTAGTATTCATTTAAAATTAGACAAATCTGCTATTATTTTAATCTCCAATCTGTTATCATTTTAGATAGTTTAAATGGACAGAAATCCACTGAAGAAACTAACAACACACTAAAGGGTCCTGATGGACAGAATGAACAGAAAGTCACTGAAGAAACTAACAACACACTAAAGGGTCCTGATGGACAGAATGAACAGAAAGTCACTGAAGAAACTAACAACACACTGAAGAGTCCTTATGGACAGAATGGACAGAAAGTCACTGAAGAAACTAACAACACACTGAAGGGTCCTGCTGGAGGGGCAATCACTGATCAGGCTGAGACCCTGCGGATGGGAGCAGCTAAAGGAGCAGACCTTAATAACTCTAAGACCTCGCGGACGGGAACTGCTAAACACGCGTTAATCAGGCTGAGACTAAAAGGATAAAATAAAACTTATTTCGTTGAATCTTTGAGGCGTTCAGTTTGAGCAGATGATTTTAGCATCACTGTCATTGTAAGAGCGTATTTCCTCAGTACATTCAGCATCTGGGCCATATTCGCTATCTCAACCATATTCTCAAAACTATTCATTTCAATGTCTTCAAAATCAATATTGTGATTGCTGTCATCTTATTCACCACATCCACCATAAAATGACAGTGACACTTATAGTTCATTGCACACAGTAATTGTTCTGTAGTAAAGCCATTTAAGCCATTTCAAGTTTTGCTGATGATATTCTCTTGTTTTATCCCTGCGGTGATTATATGTAAATCATCATGTCATCATTGTGTTTCAAACATAGCGAAAATAGAGAGAAAAAAAAAATGCTTACACTATTGCACTATCCTTTACACTTTTGTCTTTTTTAAACAAAAATTTTATTAGAAAACAGACATTCTTTTATAGTTTTATTTAAAAAAAAATTTCTTGTTATATTGTTTACAATGAATAGACTGAGGAATACTAAGAAGGTTGATGTCTAACTTTAAAAAAATGAATGAGTGGGGGGGTAGTGAATGATGTCCCGGGTCGCTAAAGACCCGAGGTATGCGTTTAAGGGTTAATCACACACTAATCTGTTTTAATAAGATTCTTAGCAATGTCATAATGTAAGATGCAAGCACTCTTCACAGACCATATGCACAAATGAGAATTTGAAGACGATGCTGATGTGAATGATTCTGGATAAAAACAAAATAATCGATTTAAAATAATAATAATAATAATAATTATTATTATTATTAAAGGGATAGTTCACCCAAAAATGAAAATTTGATGTTTATCTGCTTACCCCCAGGGCATCCAAGATGTAGGTAACTTTGTTTCTTCAGTAGAACACAAACGGAGATTTTTAACTCAAACCCTTGTAGTCTGTTAGTCATATAATGGCAGTCAATGGGCACAGAATCTTTGAGAGAAAAAAAAACAAAACATGCACAGACAAATTCAAATTAAACCTTGCGGCTCGTGACGATACATTGATGTCCTAAGACACGAAACGATCGGTTTGTGTGAGAAACTGAACAGTATTTATATCATTTTTTACCTCTG